>NC_092580.1:9887857-10196071 GCF_037975245.1 Apostichopus japonicus
TACAACTGCTGCTTTGACAGACCTGCTAATATCGAGGCCTTCTTAACATTCTAAACTGGTTCTTACCTCGTCCAGTATTGACAGTAGCAGGGCTGAAGGCACGCCATACTATGGTTTCACAAATGTTGGTAGCGATGAAGAGAGAGATACCCGATCCCAAACCGTAACCTTTCTGCAACAGTTCATCCAGAAGTAAGACAATCAGGCCGGCAACAAACAGCTGTAGGGAAGAGATGGTTGTTGCTTAGCGACAGGAAGACAAGGAAAAATACTGACACTTATTGGGAGAGCTGTATGTAAGATGACACTTGTCAACCGATGCTGGAAACACCAGGAAGCACATGACTTCTAGTTATATCATTGATAATGACATAGAGTATCTAAGATTCCATGTAGCAAAAAATCATGGTCAAACAGTTCCTCTTTAAGAGAACGAATTACGGATCTCTGCCTCCGCTTACTATATTGCTCATCTCTTAAGTGAAATCAGGGAGGAGGGTACATGTGAGATGCAAACAGAACTGTGCTTGTTTCATTAGATACAAGAATCCTGCTCCCCCTAGCTGGAGACTTCTAGGGTAGGTCTAGGATTGAACACATTCCACAGTAGACTTAAATGTAAGTGATTTGTAAAACCATGAAAGGAAATGATGATTCCATCAGGGAATATTTACTCCTCACTAAACATTACTCTCCCTACAGTAGTTTTGGATGCAAGCATGAGTGGCCATACACCCCCCTAGCTGTAGGTTTAAAATAAAGAAATATCTTTCCTATCATATTTAATGGTTGAGAGTAGCACCTTTGTTTACTACATATAAATTAATTAGACCATGAGTGGAGAGAGGTTAAGACAAGAGACACCATAAATGATTTCATAACTTACTGGCAGTATTTGTATCTGATCATCAAATAGAATTTTTTTTTGAAAAGCAACAAAATTTTCCAGTAGGAGACTTAATTGAAAATACCTAAGAAACCTGTTCATATGCTAATCTTTGGGGATATTTGGGCTTCTAATTCCTTATAAACTCTGGATACAATGCAAACAAGATTATCAATATCTAAATATATTTATAAATCTAGCTAAGTTAGAAGCTATTTTGAACAACAAAAGACTGTTGGAATTCTAGTGGCTTTAATCATATTTAATATAGAGATCTCAAGCCTTGTGAAAGTTACCATGTATATTGAAGTCAAACTTATCTGACAGCTTCATCGAAGGAGAACAATGTTAAGCTTTAAAGATTTAAGACGACTCACCTGGATGATAATGACCAAGCAGATACCAATTCCAATCTCCGCAGGATCGCCGTACATTCCAGTCATGACATAGACAATGGCCTGACCGATGGTAATGATCATACCAAACACTGTCAGAGGAAAGAAACAACACTTGAAGATTTACACTGCACCATTTAGTAGTCTGTAAAACTGTTTCAAGTTTCAACAAATAATCAATTGAGGGCAGGCATTACAGTCTAGCCACTCACTCCCATTGACAAAAAGTTGATGTAGTTTTTTTTGGTTTAATCACCTTAGGCTACATTTGATGCCTGACTGTGTATGATCCAGTACTTTTTCACTATTTAATACCTCCAACTTTACAACAAGATCAAGTACTGATGTCATCAAGACTGATGATTGACTAGTGGTAACCTCTCATTCATTCAATGGATGACCGATTCAGTTATAACATAAATATCAGAATATTTAACAGCCACATCTAAATACTTTAATAGGAAATGTGTTAATTCAAGTGCACAACTGCCACTTATTATTTCTGCACAAAACATGAACATGTATGCTCGAGGCGAGGCCTCCAAAGATCACTTTGCATCTACAGAGAAAGTTGCCTCAAGCAAAATTAATTTCCTACAGGTATATTTTGGGCAACCTGAACAGAAAACCAGGATGTCCCCCTACTTTGTAGGATCTCCAAAACACCTTACATAAAGTTCAGAATCTTTCATTTAATTACTAGTAGTGAAATAGGTCTAGCATACTTTAACCCCCGAATTCAATTCTTTCTATAATACTGAAAATATTTGGAATTTAACTAAACCTTTACTTCTCCTCTCCCAAAGTGATAGTTCTAGCTTAATCTTTTGTTTTGTATTCAAATTAGACCTTCATTCGATGTGCTGATATTTCTGCTAGAGTAATGCCTACAAACTGACTCTCAAGAAATGAAACGTGTCACACGACTAACTAGTCAAATGTAACAAATTATTTGCTTACACTTTTGAGCTCCGTTGAACAGGGCTCGGTCTTTGGGGGTGTCACCAACCTCGATGATCTTGGCACCAGCCAAGAGTTGCATGATGAGGCCGGATGTCACAATGGGCGAGATACCCAGTTCCATCAATGTACCTGGAGTAAGAAATTGTTATATCTTCATTAGTTACTTATCAATACTGACCACACACCACAAACCAACAACGATAATATTTCTATTGAGTTATCAGATGATGATAACAATATTTTCTCTGCCTTTTGTTATTTGTCAAGTTTTTCATACCTCATTTGGTCTTTTTAGGTAACCCAACCCACCCCCCCCCCCAAAAAAAATACCCAATAAAAAAAAATAACTCTAAGCAGGAAAGAAAATACCGCAAAAGACAACATGCTCAGTAATATCATCAATTATATAATAACACAAGAAAAACATCATGGAATAACGTGATTAAAAAAAAAAAATCGCAATGCCTTATGCAAAGTTTATCAAACATCTGAGTTTTCTCTGCAACTGTAAGCTCAAGGAAATGCCTACAAAGATCATTGTAATCTAAGGAGTTATATTTGACTTAAGCTGGATTAATTTCCTACAAGTATTTTTGGGTACCCTGAACAGAAAACCAGGGCACCCCCCTACAGTGTAGGATGAATCATTGTTCATTCTAAACTCTAACATTTTTACAACCGATTAAAATCATCTACCACAAAAATAAAAATAAAAGAGGTAACCCTGCATTTACAAAGAATACATGTTTTGAATTTATAATGAAAAACTGAATGCAGACACATATGTGATAGTATCTCTGGAACTAATAAATATTTATATAATTCATAAATATCCCGCTGTGACAGGAATTGATTCACCGACAGATAGCCCATACTTAACGACTTTTGACAGATATGGCTGTGAATTTAGTTTGTTCTCAAAAGTTTTACATCGAAATATTCATCAATGCAAAAGCCACTTACCTCTGTTTGAAGCCAAGATGACACGCATCCAGTAGAATGGATCAGCCGAATCGGAACTCATGATCCCAAAGAGAGGAATCTGAAAAAAATGGGCATTGGAATGAATTCACTTAAAAAGAGGCACAGTGGACACATGATGCTGTAAGTATGTCACATGGATTGTGAGGAAACAACTCTTGTGAGTTGGAAGAAACATATTTGTTGATCCCAATGCTGCTTAGCACTTTGACGTCTAGATATATGATGCGAAGATACTAAGGACTAGTCAATTTAAATGTTGTAAGAAGTATTTGAAGGATGTTCACTCATCACTTACACACATGAGAGCTTTGCATGTACTGTTCTTAATGTTGCTCAGCCTGTGACATCAAATGGATGCTGTATACCTCTACCAGTATATCGCAAAATGCTATACCAAAATGGTCAAGTTGTAAAAAGTGCAAATCAACAGTGTTTGCACACAAGAACCATGGTGTTAGATCAGAGCAAGTTCAGAGTCTTCAAACCTGCTACACATGATTTGATGACTAAATTATTCCCGGTACTGGGGAAGATTAACATGTCTTACTTTGGTCACACTGGTGCAACAACTTGCAAAGATTAGGAACTGCTTGTGTTCACTCTTCCATTCCAGGCAATTGTACATAACCTACAGATTATTTGTCAAACTAAGAAGACCCCAACATATCAAAATAAGGCAACTCTGTTGATGATGTGACTACAACAATTTACTTCAATCTATAAATTCTATTATGAATGAAATATATAATTTATGTGTCAAAAACGAGCCAGTAGTTATGATTCCATCGGGCTAAACCATACAGTGTTCAATACAGTATATCAACAGATGTATCAGGTTTCTTCTTCACAACAGTCAATATTTTGATTTGCACTTTAAGGCAGCTAGTCTAGTATTTGATATGTTGTTGTTGTTGCTTGCATGAGATGAAGCATCAAGACACATTACCTTAAGCACTATGTTCAATTACCATGTTAATAGTACAGTGCAGTTCAGATTGCCAACTGCTATTCTGTTGCGTAGTATCAAATGGATTCATTACACAATCTTTCAGTGTAAACTTCTAAATAATCAACCTATCTAATACTTGCTAACTTGAACATAGATGTTAAACTGGATTATTTATACACTCTCAACATGATTTCCAAATATATATCACATCTCTTGTGATTTTATGTAAGTGATGGTAAAACCCTGGAAGAAGAGAAAGTCTTCTATCAGGAACTTTTACTTCTCACTGGAACTTTATTGTCCCTATAGTAGTTTTGGATGTAAGCATGAGTGGCCATACACCCCCCTAGCCATAGGTTGGAAACAACAGTTGAACATGTAGTCTGGTCATGTCCAGAACAGACCTTCCATAAAAACATGATCTCCATTGAATATTCATGCTGGGCACCCAACAGATCTTCTACAATACAGGCATACAAACTTTTCCACAGTTAATTAACATAAAATGGACGTAATTTTTCAACATGAAATTGACGGACGTCTCACCTGACAACAAACCAAGAAGATGAACAAGGTGATAGCAGTCCATAGTACCTTCTCTCTGAACTGAATCTAGGTAATATAAAAAAGAGGGGAGGGGGGGTTAAAAAGGAATTCTGCAAGTTTCTTCAACAATATTAGTAGATAACCTTTTCTTTGTGAATGGGAAATAAATTCTTCAACAAAACTGTCAGTCACAATATATGTTTTCTTTTGTGACCGATGTCATAGTCTTGGCAATATTCTCTATACATCTGAAGTGCACATAAACACTTTCTGGACTTGAAAATATCTGATATGTGCTGAATATCACTGCCGCTGACCCAAGAAAAGCTATCACATGAAAGTTTATACGTAAACTTGTTAAGAAATATCCCGGAGCATTTTAAGTTAAGTTTAATGCTGAGAAAGTTCAAGGCATTCCCCTGAAGTGGCTACACTGGCTCCGTTGGATACTTCATATAAAAAGCTTGCATCATTGAACCCAATTGTTTCAAATATGCAAATATATAAGTGCAAACAAACGAAGTACTCAAGGTAGAAGCCTAGAAGGAAGGGAGGGGGCTATGTGGAGTCTTTTGAACTGGACTATCTTGATATGATATGCCTGTTATTTTGCAGTCGTAAAACAAGAAAAGAAAATATCTCATCATAGACGTAGGGGACACTTTATAATCTGGCTAAATGAAACATTAAAAGATATTTGATAGTAACCTTTCTAAACACAGTGGCTTACCTTTCTTTCAGGCTTGGCAATCTCTGGTAGCAGAGAGCAAAATGGTTTTAAAACTTCTAAAAACTTCACTGTTAAAGAAACACAAAGAAATAAGAATTTCAAAAGCATTAAAGAAATACTGCTTGTTTAAGGTTAAAATTGTAATGGGGTGAAATTAAAAATGCTATTTGATGATTAACAGCCTTACAAATGGTGGGATGTCAAAGAAACCAACAGGTTCCAGACAAATTCATCATAACCTGGCCTACATGATACCTCAATGAACATGATGTGTGATGATCAATTCCACCAGATGGACCATATGAAGAAAGGGAGTGCTTTCATAGTGATACTGCCCATGAATGTCTCAATGTTTTCAATTTAAGAATACCACCCCTGCATTTCAGATGGCCTCCTTTTTGGATGAACTTGTAGCCATATTGTAAAACTTTCCCGCTGCCAATCCAACTCCAATATTAAAGAAAAATTCCTCCCATAAAAATAACATTCCCCCTTTAGCAAAAGGATCAAAAGGATGTCTCATTCTCAACAGTGTTTATGGAGTAATATTTATACAAAGGTGTATCTAATAATGACTTCCCCACTGGCTCCAGTAAGAAATACCTTTTTAGGATTTAGGAAGGTACATAATTTTCAAAAGCATTTTTGAAATAATATTTCTAATGATTTCCCCACTACGACTCCCAAAACCAGCAAAAAATCCGCTGCTAGAACAGTTTTGGGTTGTCTGAAATTACTCCTTTCAATGGTGCACCGGAGCCACTAATACTCATTTTTGGGTGGGCTAATATTTCAGACTTGAATAATGCTATGACATCAGACTCTGGAATAGGTCTAAACTAAAGCTGGATATAGCCAACTGACAGAGTATGCTGGGGACAAGTGATAATGTAAGGATTTATAAAATCTATTTGCAAGCTGCTCCTCTTGAGTCCTTAATTGTAGAGCTACTATCAACTGTTCAGCATATGTTGTTCGGTGGTCGTGCAGTAATGATTATATTGGCCAGTGTCAGCATATCCTATACAATCTAGCCTATCGTGGTAATGTACACAGTTACTAGGGTTCAGTACAAATTGTAATGGTCAACTAGAAATATAATTCAACATACGCTAGCCTAACTTAGGCCTACGTGTCACTAACGCTAGTAGTCTTCCACATCAAATTACTTCCTTTCGACAACCAATAAAGCAAATACTTCCAACAGAACACCTTACCCATTTTGCTGATGATCCTTTTCTCGAGTATGCAGTAATTGTCGTTCTTACTTAACTTCTAAAACGCTTTTATTTCGTGGAAAGTTTTACCACCTGCGAGAAGCTGTTTCCCGAGAATCTTTCAAGAGAACGGACGCCCTCAGTTTCAACTGATTGTTCACGCAATTTGTTGCTTGGCTTACAAAATTGTTGTCCACGTCAAAGCCACGCCTCCTTTGTATTGACTGAAGGATTGATTGCGTAATACGTTTATAATCGCGCATGTGATGTGCTGCATTGCAACCAAAACATGTGTGTTCAGTTTGGACTGGTTTATTGAATCCATTCAGAAAGGACCATCATGCTGGGTACGACCACAAACCCCGCAATTCCAAATTGAAGAAGCCATTTACGTTGAAATTGGATTTAGTAGGTTACAAAGAATATAAGTACCCCAATTGATGAAAAGTTCTTCCAACACTCACCGACCCACCATTGCTGAGTAAACTAGTAATACTAATAGTACTATCCTAGGCCTACCTCTTAAAATAATTGTGGATACTAACTGAGCCTGAGGAGTTCAGCCCAAATTAGTAGTAGTACTAACAAGTAACATTAACAAGTACTAAGTAGCCCAGCATAGGCTAGAGTATAAGTACTAGGGCCTAGATCTATTACTAGTTTTCCAGGGCATAGTGCTAGTTTTATGCTACTAGTACTAATACTACTGGTGTTAATATAGCCTAAACTAAGTAAGGCCTAACTTTTTTGCAGACTAGGCCTTTACCAACCTATTATAATTTATAGGCCATACAAAGTTTAGTTTAGTAGAAAAAAATGATCAGGAGGGTCAATCAAGGACCCTATGGGAGAAAAAAAACTGAAGACTCAATATCAGACCCGATTACAAAGCTTAAAGTGCTTGTCCAAAAGCATTCTTAAACCCATTCACACTACTTGCAAACTGTACAACTTTCTCGGGCTCACCGTTCCATTCATTCACAACCCTAAATTAGTAAATTTGCCAAATATTTTGTAACTTCTGAGTTTTAGAGCTTCAGACAATGACCTCTGGTACAACTACTATTAGCAAACATGAAATAGTCAGTGAAGGATAAATTGTCAAAACGGAACACAATCTTGAAAACTTGAATCAAGTCACCACGTAACCTCCTAAGCTCCAGTGTACAGATTCAGCAGCTGTAACAGCCTATAATAAGGAACACCGTTTAAGGAACTAATCGTCCTTGTAGCCCTACTCTGGACCTTCTCGAGTATATCCTTATCCTTAGCAAAATATGGGTTCCAAGCCTGCACAGCATACTCAGTGTGGCCTCACCAACAAATGTCCTCTTAAAGAAATTTGAAGTTCCTCATGATCATACCTAAAACCATATTAGTTATTACCACTTTTAGCAGCTTCGAAAAAAATGTTTAGAAGGTTGCAGTAATGGGTCAAGTTTTTGGTAATGCTAAGTTGTGATCTTTCTCAACTGCTTGACATGGCTTTTTAATATCTTGTTAGGCCTATATAGTAAAAGCGAAAAGTTATGCCTAGTTACTTACTAGTCTACCATCCTACTACTACCAGGTTACACTAAGTTAGGATAATGCTTGGTCCTGATTATTCTCAATACTTGATATAGCTTATAGTATTAGGTTATTCTACAGAACATTTCACTATTTGAAAACAGCAACACTATTCTGAAAACAAAGGGTGCCCAGTTGCAGTGAACCAATTTGTCCTTGCTCTGATTGCAAGAAGTTTCCAGAAAGGAATACGAGCAAGTCTACTGACCCTCCAACCACACCCTATCACATAGGCATAGGAGCCTCATTTGAGTTGGGGGGGGGGGGCTGTAACGACTTGCCCGAAAAATATAACCAAAACTTTTGGCGCGCTCCGCGCGCATTCCACATGTTACTGTGCATATCATATAGGCATTCATCAGTTATTACATCACATGTCAATAACATAAAATCATTTTCCGTGTTATTACCCTTCCTTATTGGTTATAATTATTGGGGAAGTCCTTACAACAATAATGATAATAATATAAGTTTAACCATTGAAAAACACATTGCAAATTATTCTTCTTTCAGTAGGTGCCAGTGGCGGAGCTAGGGGTATTGGTCAGGGGGGAGAGCATGGTCTGTAGGGGTGCTTTCGACACTATCTAAGCGGAGCGTCACCACAGGTTGGCCCGGAGCGTACAGAAATTTTTGGAGTAAAGATACTCCTAGATCGCCGGAAATTACCCTTTCCAGGCCTTGCTAATTTGCAGATAAACGAAGAATAAATAGGTGTCATCGCCATTTGTCAGAAAATTGCACCAACAAAATGTGACAAATGTCAATAGGTATTTCAGAGCGCAATAAAAAAGTCAATAATCGCGAATAAGTAGAAAGTGGTAAAAAGCTGAAAAGGGCGCCAGCAGTCCATTTGAGTCTGCCAGGGGGGCATCCGCCCCCTCTGACTGTAAGGACACTCCGCTACTGGTAGGTGCCCGAAAAATTCTCAGCATATTGCCCATTTTCACCAAAAAAATTGAAAAACACACTGCAAATTATTATTCTTTCAGTAGGTGCCCGAAAAAATTATCAGCATATTGCCTGAATTTTCACCAAAACATTTGAAAAACACATTGCAAATTATTATTCTTTCAGTAGGTGCTCGAAAAATTCTCAGCATATTGCCCGAATTTTCATCAAAACATTTGAAGAACACATTGCAATTTATTCTTCTTTCAGTAGGTGCTTGAAAAATTCTCAGCATATTGCCCGAATTCTCACCAAAAAATTGAAAAACACATTGCAAAGTATTATTCTTTCAGTAGATGCCCGAAAAATTCTCAGCATATTGCCGAATTTTCACCCCAAAAAATTTGAAAAACACATTGCAAATTATTCTTCTTTCAGTAGGTGCTCGAAAAATTCTCAGCATATTGCCTGAATTTTCACCAAAAAAAATTGGTTGGGGGGCTGCAGCCCCCCACCCCCCCCCCCCGCCTCCTACGCCTATGCCCTATCATGATAATTTAAAGTTAACTACATGTATTGTAAAGAGAATAGTACAAAAGTTTGTCCACTAAGGCTCATTCCTGGTTTGGAGGCTAGTCATAGTTTGTACGATGACTACTGTATGAGTGCACCTCAAGAGAAAAATTGAGGTTTGAAATAGGCAGGGTGTTTTATAGCTGTATCAAGTAATAATATAGTATCGTAGTGGCAAATTGTAATAGGCTAATGACAATGAAAAATTGATATTTTTACCCAATGCAAGTAAAATAGAACACCAGGAATGCAAGTAGTAGTACCAGAGCTCAATACAGTGTACTATCACATCTAGTCTTACAGATTTAGACCTGTGACTAAATACTTATAACAATACAGAGAGTGTAGTATAGATTTGTAGCAATTTCTGTGTTAATGTTGCAGTCACGCAGTATGGAATTGTAGCAATTTCTGTGTTTAATGTTGCAGTAATGATCTTTGAAAATGTCTAAGAAATTGAGGTGAATACAGCTATAGTATAGGAGGGGTAAACCTTTTCAAGAGTGCATATCCTTCAGGCTGAGAATTTCTTGCAAAAAGTCCAGTTTAACAGCGTAGTTGCAGTTAGGTTCTGAAGGTTGTCAGAATTCAGATTTCTGAATTGATAGTTTCTATTAAACACATGGTTCTAGCCTATGATGAAATTACCTCATATATGACAGGTTAATTTTATATCAAGATTTGTGGAGCTTCTCTTTACATCATTATATACTTAAAGATAGTGAAGACTTGCGCACAAAGAAACGTGGTTTGGGGCGAGTCTTCAATGCTTTCAATGGGTACCATCTCCAATGAGGTACCAAGACATAGAAATCATCAGCCTTTGTCTAAAGTTGTGACACCTAATACACTGCTGTATGTTACTGCTGGAGAGCACAATTTTAAGTATGCTGTTTGTTTATTGAAATTATTGAGGTTCAGATTTAATAGTCTGTTGATCAATCTAAGTTTATTTTACTATCTTTGATAATGTGACTGAAGTAAAGATACAAGGAGTCCTACTTCTATTGATAGTTGTTATTTGGTTGCACATGCTTTAAATAGTCATCTTCTATCTTTTTTTGCAGACGTCACTGTAGAAGACCTCTTTCTGGGAGTTTCAGCACTGGTTACTTTGTGGGGCTACTACAAAGCAAAATGCGGTCTACTTCAGCAGTGAAGAGAAGAAAGTCCACAAAACTTGCAGAGCAAAGAAAAGCAAAGGCAAACTCGAGCAAGCAAAGCGTGCTTGGAAAGCGTAACAGAAAAGGGAAGAATTTGACAACGGGTAGATCAAAATCCAAACAACATGACAGTTTTTTAACAGACGGTGCTAAAGTGACTGTCATTGATCTGAATGAAAATACTTTGCTAACAGATTGCCACGCTGAGACTGTTCCAGGCGAGAGTTATGTCAGAAATGAAGATGTTGTGGTTGTCGATACTGGTCAGTCCCAGAAGTTGCAGGGTCTCTCGGAAGACGAAGAGTCTTTTACGTCGGCGTACGATGATAGTCACACTCGTAGCGAAAGTACTAGGTGTGAACTCTTACTTAAAGTAGAGAGTAGTACTGAAAAATTGCACAACCATGGGACACTACATTGGAGCTCTACAAGAGAAGGCGCTTCTTCACCCAATTGGACAGAGCATTATAGCTCGACTCCCCAAAGGTCAGGGGTCAAAAGGAATGCTGAATTGGAACACTGTAGCTTCATAAGTTCGTCAGACGTATCTATAGTTGATGTTGAAGAAGACTGTACTGACGATATCTCAGGTTTGACTCCGTCTGGTGATTGTAAAGAAGAGGAGTTGACAGGAGGAGGAAGTAATCAGATCAAAAGAAGTAGGAAGAAAAGGTCAAAGGTGACAAAAAGGAAAAAATTGTTGAGGAATACCGATGGTCAAGATGATGATCAAAGTCTGGACAAGAGTAATAAGATAAGCTTAGAGGATTGCACGGAGAGGGTGTCTACAGAGGGGAATAATGATGATGAAGATTATGGTAACAACGCTGAAGGTGATTCTGGGATGGTACCTCCCTCAGGGGATGAAGGCAACGCAGACACTACAGAGGAAGGTGCTTCATTGATTCAGTTCCAAGACGTTTCTGACCGTCAGTTATCTGAAATGGGGGAAGCTGAAAATGTACAACCGATGGACTTGTCATGGGCAGGTGGTTTGTTGACTGAAAAAGCCAGACTTTCAAGTGTTCCTTCAGAAATGGAGAAGAGCGCAGATGAGGGAAACCGAAACAATGAAATACCATATAGGTACAGTATTATGTATTTTAGATAACAGAAGCTAGGCCTTTCTATAGACTTGTTTGTACATGAAACATGTACAGTGTAAGAAACTGATTGCATTCATAGCCACACTGCACTTCTCACCAGCCTCAACCCAGTTAAAAATCTGTATGCAGTTTATGAAGTTAAATATATCATTCAAAAGGGGACAGTTCTAGTCTGCTCAGCCTCAACAGATGCGGACATTAACGACTTAACTTAATATTCCATGTACTTGAGGAGATACAGTTTTACATTCACGAGAGAGCAACGGCTTCAGATGGGTGTTGTTTAGTACTACAGACTTTTCCAGCACTTTGAGCATGTGTTGTAAACATTTTCATGCAACTTACTATAAAGAAACCATATTTCCGTTGGAGGATATTTTGTTAGCGAGAAATCTAAGTTTTACTTCAGATAAAACCTGCTCACTCTTAATCAACACTGTATGTCATCCAGCAGGTACAAACAGTGTCATGGTCCAGTAAATATCACAGTGCTGTAGTAGTACTAACACCAGAAGAAAGATATCTAGGCATTTAAATATTTACATCTATGTAGGCTGTGGAGGACATTTTCAAGCAGCAGATAATTCCAATACCCTTTGAAATGTGGTTTGACTTTAGACCGTTATTACATGTGGTATGTTATTTAGTGAGTAATATGATTATTATCTTCACTTGTAGAATTTTCAGGCAGAAAGACCCAGAACAGTATCTCGTCCTGTTTGAGAAGGAGACCTCTGTTCCCTTTGTCGGTAAAGGCAGCATGAAAATTATCTGTGGCTCCGTTAGTGTAAATGGCTTCAAAATGGACAGGGACAGCGGGTGGCACGAAATTTACTCCACGAGTTTCAACCATCTCGTGCGATTATCTGTTCAGCTGCCACTCGGAGATGAGGTGCAGGAAGAAGTTGTGTATGACATCTCACAGAGGGTAGAGGATCAGGACCGAGCAGAACTTGAGGCATTCCTGGAGAATCGAGGCTCGTTTTCTGCATTTCTACTGCAACACCTTGACTGCATTGCCTGGGAGTTTGCTGGCCAGATGCAAACATTTTCAGAGCTTATGAATGATGTTCAGTATGAATCGGTATAAACTTTCAACTGATCTTTTGTTTTCCTTTTTCTCTTAAATTAGGTTTGCATAAAAATCTGTCAGTTGTTTGGTAACTTGTATCCAAGCCCATTTCATGGTTTATGTTTCATTGTGGAGAGTACATTGCAATGAGCTTCATAGCAGTTTACCATTTGTAATCTGTTCAACATGTCTAAAATGGAAAGAAAAGGAAGGGGAAAAAACTCAGAATAAAACGAAACAAATAAACTTTCAAATGTTGATTGCGTTGTATATTACAACAATAGCAGCAAAGTACCATGCTTTTCATCGTGAACTTTTGGTAAACTTTCTTATAGCATTTTATAAAATTAAAAGTTACCTGAAATTATGACACAATGGAATCATCCAAAATCTGGAAACTTTCCTATTGCAGTGATTACATGTGGTTCTGTGAATTTGATAGTTGTCAGTTTGACCAATTACAGCAACATTATGATATAAACTCTGTACTATAGCTATATTGAATACCGAACTAGCTCCATTTCTCACAACATTTACAGGTTTTGGACCTATTACCTGGATTGTTTTGATGTACAAACGTTGCAATTATTTCTCCTGCCCCCTCCCCCCTCCCTCTTGGTGAAATCAGGTTGTAGTGAGCTAAATTATTTCAGTATGATGACATCATCAGCCCAGATTTTGATTCACAGACTATTTAGATTGCATTTTGTGTTCACATACTGTAACTTGCTTGGCTGGAAGCCATACATTGCACTGGATTGCACATACATTGCACATACATTGCTGGAAGCTATACATTGCACTCAGCCTTCTTTGTTGAAGCTCCAATTTGACAATGATAACCATTTCCGTTTGGGAGATATCCTAGTTTATAAGTGGTGTCTGTGCGTTGTCATTTTGTAAATCTGTGATGTCATAGTGCCACTAGGATATGAAACCAGTCACTTTCTCTTTTGTTTTCTTGTGAACAGTGTCAATGCTGAAACCGATGTCATCATTTAATGTCATATTATGAAGTTCAGAAGTTTAGATCCAGTATTTGCAAAAGCCATCTCCATTAAAGAAAATAGACATTATAATAATAAACAAAGAAAAACATAAAATGAAGCACATGTGGCTTCATGATGTCATATTTAGACTTGATCAAGTATTCAGTCCTGTTTGTGAAGCGACACAATATCTGTGATATTATCTCCCAAGTTAAATCGAATCAGATTTTTCTTAGCTGTTTGGGGAAGTCATTCATGACATTTATCTCTTTCACATTTTATCTTTTTGTTTCTTCTAGAACTTGGGTAAGAAGTACTCACAATACTTCAGTACACTGGGACTATTCCTTTGTCCAGACTCTCTTATCATTGCCTCTAAGGCTATGAGAACTCTTCCTGGTCAGGTGGAAGCAACAGATCAAATAATGAAGGCCTTTGCAGAGCTGAGATCACCTCCAGTAGTAATCATTTGTGGCAAAAAAGGAACGGGCAAGTCAACAATGTGTAGGAACCTTATGAACCAATTCTTAAATCAGTAAGTTTACAATTGTTTGTTTCTTTATTTATGTATTTGGGGAATGTGGAGGGGTAGGTCACATCAAAGGTGCCATGACTGTTGGCATTATGATAACGTTATATAAAGCCTCTCTTTGCAAGTTTGCCAAGATAACTGCACTGATAATTGTTTAGATACAGGCTGCAATCCACTGTCTGTGCTGTGTTCATTTGTTTTCTGGTGAAATGCCTTAAGATAGCACCACCTTAGTTATGGGGTTCCCATTAATCTCATTGAGAGTTAAGTTTCTTTAAATATCGTTATATTTGAGGTAATGACTGTTCTCTTTGTCTATTCATGACAGGACTGACAGTGTGTGTTACTTGGAGGCAGATACAGGGCAGAGTGAGTTTACTCCATCGTGTATCATATCTCTTCATGAAGTCAAGGAGCCACTGTTAGGTAAGTTATCAGTGCAAAAAGAATGTGATTTATTGCAAAGAAAGGAAAGTCTGTTCTTGGTAACATCCAGATTTTCAGATAATGCGAAGATGGAAATATTGCTTGTTCTTGTCTTATTTCTTTCATCTCAATTATCCATCTCATTTATTCATCTCATTTATTCATCTCATTAATTCATCTCAATTATCCAACTCATTTATTCATCTCATTTATTCATCTCATTAATTCATCTCAGTTATTCATCTCAATCATTCATCTCACTCATCCATCTCATTTATTCATCTCATTTATCCACTGTGGAGACTCCGGTATAAGAGAACCACAAGAAAATACAATAACACTGAGGTAGCCGGTTTAAGCACACGGCTAGTCAATAGGATAACTGTAAGGCAAGTGTGAGATATATACAAGAATGAACGAAGCCTGGTGACGTATATCACCATAGCGTAGGCTGGGAGGTTCAGCCGTTTGGTGTGATGACAAACAATTAATATGAAACTATAATCTACTACATCCATCTCATTTATTCATCTCATTTATTCATCTCATTAATTCATCTCATTCATTCATCTCATTTATCCATCTCATTTATTCATCTCATTTATCCATCTCATTTATTCATCTCATATATTCATCTCATTCATTCATCTCATTCATTCATCTCATTTATCCATCTCATTTATCCATCTCATTTATTCATCTCATTTATTCATTTCATTTATTCATCTCATTTATTCATCTCATTTATTCATCTCATTTATTCATCTCATTTATCCATCTCATTTATTCATCTCATATATTCATCTCATTCATTCATCCCATTTATTCATCTCATTCATTCATCTCATTTATCCATCTCATTTATCCATCTCATTTATTCATCTCATTTATTCATCTCATTTATTCATCTCATTTATCCATGTCATTTATCCATGTCATTTATCCATGTCATTTATTCATCTCATTTATTCATCTCATTTATCCATCTCATTTATTCATCTCATTTATTCATCTCAATCATTCATCTCATTTATTCATCTCATTTATCCATCTCATTTATTCATCTCATCTATTCATCTCATTTATTCATCTCATTTATCCATCTCATTTATTCATCTCATTTATTCATCTCATTTATTCATCTCATTTATTCATCTCATTTATCCATCTCATTTATTCATCTCATTTATTCATCTCATTTATTCATCTCATTTATCCATCTCATTTATCCATCTCATTTATTCATCTCATATATTTATCTCATTCATTCATCTCATTTATTCATCTCATTCATTCATCTTATTTATTCATCTCATTTATTCATCTCATTTATTCATCTCATTTATCCATCTCATTTATCCATCTCATTTATTCATTTCTTAATCCATCTCATTTATTCATCTCTTTCATTCATCTCATTTATTCATCTCATTTATTCATCTCATTTATCCATCCAATTCATCCATCTCATCCATTCATCTCATTTATTCATCTCATTTATTCATCTCATTCATTCATCTCATTTATTCATCTCATTTATCCATCTCTTAATCCATCTCATTTATTCATCTCTTTCATTCATCTCATTTATTCATCTCATTTATCCATCTCATTTATTCATCTCTTAATCCATCTCATTTATTCATCTCTTTCATTCATCTCATTTATTCATCTCATTTATTCATCTCATTTATTCATCTCATTTATCCATCTCATTTATCCATCTCATTTATTCATCTCTTAATCCATCTCATTTATTCATCTCTTTCATTCATCTCATTTATTCATCTCATTTATTCATCTCATTTATCCATCCAATTCATCCATCTCATCCATTCATCTCATTTATTCATCTCATTTATTCATCTCATTCATTCATCTCATTTATTCATCTCATTTATCCATCTCTTAATCCATCTCATTTATTTATCTCATTATCCATATCATATAATCATCTCATTCATCTCATTTATTCATCTCACTTTTCTATCCCATGTGTTCCATAACATTTAGATGTGTTCACAGATTTCCCATACATAGCTTCGTTGCTAACAAAATGGAATTGTTTCCCCCATTAAACCATGAACAGAAATTTGATTGAATTTTTCTTCTTAGAATGAAGAACGGGAGTATTGTAAGTAAACAAATGATGTTCATCTATAATACATACATATTGAAGAGTGGTTTTGCATATTAATTTGATTTGGCAGTCCTGCTGGAGAAAGTGCTTTTACTTTCTATTACATGTGTAGTAATATATAACTCAAAGGTAAGTGTTGTTGGAGTCTAGAGCTGGGAAGCCATCAGTAGCTATAGGCTGATCCAAAATGTCGCAGATCAAACAGAGACAAGTTTGCTTTGAACCTGGAAGGAGAATTTTATTATTCATAACCTAGTGTATAGTCAAATGTTTATGAAACAATTACAAACTTGGCTGTTTTGGTCACCATGAGTGACCGTTAACTGGAATGTAGAAATCTGCAAAAGCTTGTGAGGAAATTTTTACACGTAAACATTCAACAACATTCACGACTACTGTGCACTAATGTTCCGGGTAATCTGTTTAAATATGACTCCTGATTATTAAATTCTGTATGGAATCTTTTTGAAAATTATGAGTGTAATTTGCAGACGAATTATTTTGATCTCTGTGCTTTGCATTGAGAAAATGAAGCTCCTTTGGTTAAACTTAATATGCAGTAATTGCCCTGTAAAGAAAAGTGAATGCAGTATTTTCATATGACAATTTCAGTTTGATTAGTTCATTGCTTGGAATGGGATCTTGTACCCTGTGATATGTGAAAGTCATTTTTCTCTGCACTTTTGTACTCAGGATTACCATTCGTACATCAAAGGAAAGCTGCAAAGTGAGTTTTTTTATTTATTTATTTATTTATTTTTTAAGAATGAGATGTCCAAATATTTTGTTAGAATGCAAAACTTGCAAACAGACAATTAATTTTACATTGTTCTTCCTGGAAAACCAGCTTTGGTATTTGAACAACCTCACACTGAAATTCTGCAACCTACGATCTGCCAGCGATCTGCCCAGTCCTAATTCTGCTCAGTTAAATGTGATTTAATGCATTTACTCGCTTGAATCAATTCTAAATTTGTAGCAATGTCACATTTTAGGAAAAGATTCCCAAATCCTGGTGAAAGCATGGTGTAGCCATTAAGAGTGTCTGCCCCACAATCATTAGGTTCCCCGTTCATGGTCGTGGTCATGGTAGTGATGGTGGTGGTGGTGATGATCTCAATTATCAACAGGAGAAGGCTTGGGCTAAGCTAAGATTTCAAAGTAGCAGTGATTCCAGTCATTATGTGTATGTCACTAAGTGCCATTTTCATCTTCCTAGATAGCTCCAGAATAACCAGCAAAGAGACTCCTCAATTTATAGGAAAATAGTAGAAATGACTGAGCATTTGCATTTTTCAGTTTTACCTTTTGTGTCATCTCATCCCAAATTTTGTTACAATTGGTCTTCCTTCCCAGGATGCTATTCTACGGTTCTAACGAGACCAAGGATGACCCCGATCTTTACCTCCATATGCTGTCTCTACTTCATCAACACTACCAAGAAACATTCCCGTCAAAGGCACTGATTGTAAACACTAACGGGTGGATGTCTGGTGAGTTATCATCAATGTACACACTGTACTATAGGTACTCCATGTTGTGTTAACTACAGAGCTCGAATTCAGTTCTGAGATGGACAAGGCAACAATTTTTAGGGCAAGTGAGACCTTGACTTTTATAGAAATGGACTGGTACCACGGCAACTATTCAGCTTTCAAATAGGCACCAAGGCAATTTTCCAAAAAACTGAGAGGGCATGAAGTTCCTTTAGATCTTTGCATGTCTGCAGCTACTTTCATTTGAATAAAAAAGATTGAGAAAGCTTATGATGGCATCTGTTGGAACTTGATTCAAAGGGAACTTTAGCTGTTGTTACCGTTGGTAACCGATGATTGCTCAGGGCATTCTAGTCATTGGTTTGTACAGTGGTGGCAATCTTCTGTTGGTTACTTGAGCCTTGGTTTACTATTTACTTGATATTTTGTAATAAAGTATTAAGTTAACCTAAATTTATCAACACTTGTCACAGATAGTACAGTCCCCTTCTTAATGTGGAGACTGGCTACAGGTCTTTTGTTTATACTAACCCCTATATCACACCATCCACCACACATGCTACGGACAGCAATCACAAATGTTGCCCCTGTTCCTTGTAAATGGTAAACATAAGTGTGTTTAATACATCATACTAATAACATAGCATCCTTCCCATGATATGTTAAACCTGGAATTAAGTTTGGTATATGGAAAGACATACAATGCCTGACCTGTAGGCCAAGAATACTTAAGGGACCTACACCCATGCTTAACACCGTTCCTTGAAACACTTAACAAATGAAATTAGGAAAATTTTGTTCTTTTGCAAGGAAGCCAAAATGGCTGCAAGACTTTCTTTAGTTTTAGATGTTTTGTATATGTTTGTGAGTTAATGGTTAACAAGTCTGATATTTGTTTTTGTTTTTTTTAGGACTGGGTGGAGCAATACTGCAGGATATCCGTCAGATTGTGAAGCCTACACACATCATCTCTATGCAGGATCCAACAGATAAGCATCCCTTTGACTTCCAGAGTCAAACTGGATGGCTGTCAGAGAATCTAATAAATAACACATCATCAAAATTATTAGAAGTCCAGGCAACTCCGGGACGTTCGTCAGGGTTAGTCACGTAAAGCATTTGCAAAACTTTGAAGTGTTTTCAGTTTATCTCCATTTTAAGCTTACTTCTAGGTTCAATTGGCTGTCTGTTGGTTGACAACCAGTGACCCGAGTAGGCCAATTTGTTTAAGCAGATGAGTGTATATTGATCCCACATATGCTAATGAAGAGCTGGGTATTATATATTTCCATATTGTTGTCATCCATCTTGTGTGTTTTCAGGCATTGTACTCTAGTACTGTTGCTTGATAATTTATCACCAAATGTCACCTTCTGTTATTTCAAATGTTGATACATTGTAGCTGAATTTTAAAGTGTACAAACAGTTACAATTTGTTGACCTGATTGATTCTGAATTTTTGTAAGGTATCCCAGTCTTAACTTTCAACGTTCTTGAAAGACTTTCTTTCACCATGGATTGTAAAACAAAGTCAATTTTCACGAGACTTAAAACTTAACAGAAATATTGGTAGTTGGCATGGTAAATGTTGAATGCTTTTTTTTTAATAGCAGGGTGGCCAGACTGCCAAGTTTGCAGACATGTACCACAACACATAAAATCAAAACAAAAGCCTATTGTGTTCTCAAATTACATGTATCATGCAGTTTTGAAAAAACAAACAAACAAATACTATTAGTTGTTGTCCGTTTGGTTAATTTTTGTTGGACATTAAAAGTAATAGAGAGGTATGAAAACAATTGATTAACATTTACATTGAAGTATGCCCTAACAGAGACATCAAAGAACCAACATCCTTATACGAGCCTCAATCTAATAATACTTAAAAAGACAAAAATCTTGAAAACAGAACCATTCAAACTGTTCTGTTTTCTTGGACTGTCACATTTCTGTGCTGAAGGTCAACGTTGGTATTCTTGTCTCACAATAAGTTGCTGATTTAGCTGTGCACCTTCATTGTATTGGATATATTTGAATGCATTTATTTAAGACAATGGACGGTGATACTCTACGACGGTATTGTTTCTTCCCCCATCGTAGGCTTGGAGCAGCACAACATCGTAGTTTAACTCTGATTGGTTACTTCAGCTCTCTCCTTCAACCAATGACAGGCTCTAGTGTCAGATTCTCTCTGGCTGCTGTTACACCCTACATTGTGCCGTGGAGTTCAGTGGCAGTGCATGTTTGCAATAAGGCGTTATCTCCAAACCATATTCTCTATGCTCTAAATGGTACAGTAGTGGGCCTTGCTGCTGTGGATTCCTCAAAGGTTAGAACCCCATCTCAATGGTCTTTAGATTTTGTGTCTGTTGTGTCAATGATTACCTGTCCAAACTTTTTTGTTCCATGACTCTTTGTAAAAAATTGTTTCAATTTCGGTGTAACTGTATTTACTTGTATGTTTTGCAAGAAATTATTTTACTTAGTATTATATATAGTATTATATCTAAAACTCCTGTTTGTTCATTATGCCCAATTAGTCTCTAGAACTGAAACCTATTGTTGTCATAATTAGCAACTAGTAAGCTGGCAATAGTACAGGGAAGCTGGTAAAGCATGATAGGTTTACTGTTGTGGCTGTATCTTCAGTAAAATATACACAATATATACAAAACTTTTGTAAAAGCTAACATTGAAGATGAAATGCCCAACAGAATTTTAAGGGTGTTGACAAAATGCTCATAAATCATACTAACTGGAAACAGGATGTTGGAAAACAGTATCTCCAAGAAATGAAAGGCTTTACAGATGCAGTCTTTCTTGATTTTGAGTCACAATTAATGTTAGTTTAAAACTGCCATGATTTTGTGAAATAATTTTTTTTGTAAAATAATGATTTTGCCAAATAATGTGTCTTTTCATAAACTAGATTTTTGAAATAGAGGGAAGCACACCTTCCGATGGCTTACCGAAGTTATTGAAAGAAACACCGGTTTGTGAATGTCTAGGTGTTGGTGAGTATTAGCTCAGTACTCTTGATGATGTATAGTTAAGACTGTGCCATAGAATAATACATCTGTAACCATGCTGCTGCTGTATTAGTTCAGTACTCTTGATGATGTATAGTTCAGACTGTGCCATAGAATAATACATCTGTAACCATGCTGCTGCTGTATTAGTTCAGTACTCTTGATGATGTATAGTTCAGACTGTGACATAGAATATTACATCTGTAACCATGCTGCTGCTGTATTAGTTCAGTACTCTTGATGATGTATAGTTCAGACTGTGCCATAAAATAATACATCTGTAACCATGCTGCTGCTGTATTAGTTCAGTACTCTTGATGATGTATAGTTAAGACTGTGCCATAGAATAATACATCTGTAACCATGCTGCTGCTGTATTAGTTCAGTACTCTTGATGATGTATAGTTAAGACTGTGCCATAGAATAATACATCTGTAACCGTGCTGCTGCTGTATTAGTTCAGTACTCTTGATGATGTATAGTTAAGACTGTGCCATAGAATAATACATCTGTAACCATGCTGCTGCTGTATTAGTTCAGTACTCTTGATGATGTATAGTTAAGACTGTGCCATAGAATAATACATCTGTAACCATGCTGCTGCTGTATTAGTTCAGTACTCTTGATGATGTATAGTTAAGACTGTGCCATAGAATAATACATCTGTAACCATGCTGCTGCTGTATTAGTTCAGTACTCTTGATGATGTATAGTTCAGACTGTGCCATAGAATAATACATCTGTAAACATGCTGCTGCTGTATTAGTTCAGTACTCTTGATGATGTATAGTTAAGACTGTGCCATAGAATAATACATCTGTAACCATGCTGCTGCTGTATTAGTTCAGTACTCTTGATGATGTATAGTTAAGACTGTGCCATAGAATAATACATCTATAACCATGCTGCTGCTGTATTAGTTCAGTACTCTTGATGATGTATAGTTAAGACTGTGCCATAGAATAATACATCTGTAACCATGCTGCTGCTGTATTAGTTCAGTACTCTTGATGATGTATAGTTCAGACTGTGCCATAGAATAATACATCTATAACCATGCTGCTGCTGTATTAGTTCAGTACTCTTGATGATGTATAGTTAAGACTGTGCCATAGAATAATACATCTGTAACCATGCTGCTGCTGTATTAGTTCAGTACTCTTGATGATGTATAGTTAAGACTGTGCCATAGAATAATACATCTGTAACCATGCTGCTGCTGTATTAGTTCAGTACTCTTGATGATGTATAGTTAAGACTGTGCCATAGAATAATACATCTATAACCATGCTGCTGCTGTATTAGTTCAGTACTCTTGATGATGTATAGTTAAGACTGTGCCATAGAATAATACATCTATAACCATGCTGCTGCTGTATTAGTTCAGTACTCTTGATGATGTATAGTTAAGACTGTGCCATAGAATAATACATCTGTAACCATGCTGCTGCTGTATTAGTTCAGTACTCTTGATGATGTATAGTTCAGACTGTGCCATAGAATAATACATCTGTAACCATGCTGCTGCTGTATTAGTTCAGTACTCTTGATGATGTATAGTTAAGACTGTGCCATAGAATAATACATCTGTAACCATGCTGCTGCTGTATTAGTTCAGTACTCTTGATGATGTATAGTTAAGACTGTGCCATAGAATAATACATCTGTAACCATGCTGCTGCTGTATTAGTTCAGTACTCTTGATGATGTATAGTTAAGACTGTGCCATAGAATAATACATCTGTAACCATGCTGCTGCTGTATTAGTTCAGTACTCTTGATGATGTATAGTTCAGACTGTGCCATAGAATAATACATCTGTAACCATGCTGCTGCTGTATTAGTTCAGTACTCTTGATGATGTATAGTTCAGACTGTGCCATAGAATAATACATCTGTAACCATGCTGCTGCTGTATTAGTTCAGTACTCTTGATGATGTATAGTTCAGACTGTGCCATAGAATAATACATCTGTAACCATGCTGCTGCTGTATTAGTTCAGTACTCTTGATGATGTATAGTTAAGACTGTGCCATAGAATAATACATCTGTAACCATGCTGCTGCTGTATTAGTTCAGTACTCTTGATGATGTATAGTTAAGACTGTGCCATAGAATAATACATCTGTAACCATGCTGCTGCTGTATTAGTTCAGTACTCTTGATGATGTATAGTTAAGACTGTGCCATAGAATAATACATCTGTAACCATGCTGCTGCTGTATTAGTTCAGTACTCTTGATGATGTATAGTTCAGACTGTGCCATAGAATAATACATCTGTAACCATGCTGCTGCTGTATTAGTTCAGTACTCTTGATGATGTATAGTTCAGACTGTGCCATAGAATAATACATCTGTAACCATGCTGCTGCTGTATTAGTTCAGTACTCTTGATGATGTATAGTTCAGACTGTGCCATAGAATAATACATCTGTAACCATGCTTTTTCTGCATACATGCACATTGTATTTCAGTATCTGAGATAAGTAACGTATCAAGTTAGTAACAAATCTTCATTTTGTATAGTCTCACTGTGTGTACAACAGAGGCAGCATACTTGTACTATTTAAAGCCGTTGTGTATGAAGTGACTTCTCCACAATCTGGTAGTACAATACATAGTGGTTAAAATGGGAGATATAACATACCTGGAGAGATTATCTCTTATCTTTAATAGAGATTATCTCTGGAGATTACCTTAGAGGTTATCTCTATCAGCACCAAAGGGCACCGGTGGGAATGTAATTTTAAAAGTTTTGTCAATGAAAGAAATAAAGAATTACATTAAATTTTTTGTGGAACACAGTATTTTTGGTATTGGAGTAAGAGTGAATAAGTTGCTTATCATTATTCATTAAATGGTTTAATAGCTACATAGAGCCCTTAGTTAGATCTAATTGGTATCCAGATATCTGTGAATATTATATGGTTTGCATCATGGACAGACTTTTATGCTCATGCAGTATTAATGTTGAACTTTACTGTTGTTGTTCAAAACCAGCATTCCCGCCAGATGATCGATAGAGAACAATTATGCAAATAATTAAGTGAAATGAATGATCATTCGAAAAGAAATATGATTGTTGCACTGTCAAACTCGTATTGAGAATTATAAATCAGTGCCGGAAAAAAAAAGTTCCTCCTGTGAACTGTTGAGGATATCGTTAAAGATACAATCAATTTTCAAGTGGCCCACATAGATATAAAGTTAGTTTGGCTGAAATAATATGTAGTACTGCTCATATATTTAGGCTATAATGTAATTTTAGTTCACCTTTTCATTCACAATTCATTTGACCTACAGTGATTAATGTTTATAAATTCAAATTTCATCCATTTTGATAGCTGCTGTTGTTATAAGTTTTTGGATAAATCCTTTAAATGTTGCTGATTAGAAGCTTAATTTCGTCTGAGGATGTAATACAAATCTTAGCTTCTGTTCTGCTGTTTTAAAGTGTTTTCATCATGATAAGTGGTTCAAATAACCAATAACTCACTGTCTTCCTCTGTTCATTGCCTACCTCCCTCCCCACCTCCCTCCCCACCTCCCTCCCAACCTCTCTCCCCACCTCTCTCCCCAACTCCCTCCCCCTGTTATGGTTAACACTGTCTTTGTCATCTTTTGTCTCAGGACTGATCAGGGGAATCGACCCGGTATCAAAGTTATTTTACATAATAACACCTGCACCCTCTGAACAACTGCAAAGGGTTAATGCTCTGGTTAAAGGGACTCACTCCTTACCTCTGACAGCCCTTAAACAGGTGAGTCTTAAAATCAGCTTGGATTTGTCTAAAATTCTCTCACTAAAAATACATAAAATATGTGTGAAAAGAAGATGAAATAGTCAATTAAAAGTTAAATGTCTTTTGGACTTTTGTCAGATACTTCCATTAATAAAGGTAAAATAGTAATTTTTCTCTGTGGTCAATTCTAAATGCTCACACACCCATCATTGACTGTTTTGATCTATATATGTAATTCTCAGACATACACAGTATGAAAATCAAAGAAATGCTGTTGTCGATGATGGACTCTTAATTTACACAAATAATAATAATAATGTCTTTCCATATTCCATATGTGTTGCCATTAAGAACTTCAAAACTAGATCTTCTCAGCATCCTAGCATCTAAGATAAGATTACTTTTGGAAACACTTTTTGCCCAGTTTGCTAACTTTTGGCCCTTAGAAAAAAAAGAGGAAAATATTAATATTGAAACAGACACATGACAATGGAATCAGTTTTAACAATTACAATTCCATGCAACTTACTGCCTCCATTTCAATATGCCCAAATATTCACTATTGGGATGCTTGTGTTTTATGTCAAGACTAGAAATCTAAGGGTGTGGGAAAGGGTGTGTGGTTGAGGGATTAAAGAGTGGTAAGGGTTTAATACCATCACTTGTATTAAATACACATTTCAGGTTGAATACACTGTCAGACATTGAAAACCAATCCTCTCTTCCTATTAATTTTGTTCAGGGGTTCAAGGTGGAAGACATGCCATATGTTTGTACTTCAAGTAACCAAGTGATTGGATACCAGCCACCAAAGTCCAGGAAATATCTGATCAGGAATTCCTCCAGTGATCGGTCCTTCAACAGAAGATGATGTGTTACGGCCTAAAACACTCACCACGGTGCCTACCGTTGAGTAGAAGTAAAAAGTATCTCCTGCAATCTGGTGTACAAGAGTCTACGGAAATTATTCAGATATCATGAATTCTTATTCCTGTAATATTTTAATAAATTTTTTGTGCTTTTACTTGAGAGTATTATAGTGCACAGATTCCATCAGATGGATTAACATTTTTCATATCACGTAGAATCATGACCTCCTGTGATGTTGATATTTGGCCCTTTGTTTGCTAGTGAGTAAAGACACTTTACTTGATGCAATTTTTTCATTCAGAGATCCCATGATGGGACAAGATAACCTGAACACTTACTGTGTCACAAGAAAAGTGGTGTAGCATTTTACAGTTTGGTCACCAATGTCATGGCAAGTTTACCAAACCTTTCAAGTGTTACTCAAATCACGTTAACAATTTATCCGGTTAGGTAGACGACCCCACCAAATGATCACTACCAGGGGCTCTATACAGGATATTCCATTATGGGGTGGTGTGGGGAAGATGGTATATAAGTGGCAAAATGGTGGTATATGTTGCATCCCCATCATTTTTTAAAAGGTTAATTTATGGTGTATGCTCAGTTATCATAGGGAACAAGTTTCTTTAGGGGATCTTTAGGGAATGGGCAGGAAAATTGCCAGAAAAGTCAAATCAAAAATATGCTCAACATCCTCAAGTTGGCCACAGTTGCCCTTTTGGGAAGTTTGTCAGAAATAATGTGAAGAGCCTTGTCGGATATAGTGTTACATAACCTGTCAAAATTTCAACCATTTTGTGTCAAAATTTCAACTGTTTATCTCAAGATTCTGATTTTGTTTTCTTATTGTTTATGCAGAGTTTTTCTCTATAACAAGTTAAATTAATAGGAGCAAGTAAAATTTGACATTGCATTTCAAAGTTTTTACTGTTTTATCTGAAAATTGGATGTTGAGGTTTCCACTATATTTGAAAATTTACAACTTGTAAAATATTCCCATCCCAAGGAGGGGTGGGGTGGAATGGGGGGGTTGCATCCTTCACAACTGCATGGACCTCCTGTACATTGTGTAATATTATCACATTGGTGAAGGTCTCTCTTGGCAATTGCCTTCCCCCTCCCCCCCCCCCTCCCACCACACATACACACACTTGTGAATTCAGGCCCTGCAAATCGTGGCAAAATGTGTACCCTTCACTGTGCCCTTTTTGTGTGTTAATAGATATATATGGATAATTTTTCAGGTGACTGATAACAGCAACAGATTGAGATAAATAAATGACAATGTAACATCTGAAGTCATGAGTGGTTTGATGTCTGTCTTCCCCTCTGTTAGTAATTCTAAGCACTACCTTTAGCAGGTAATACCATGCAGTGGGTTTCATGTACAACCAGGGTCCTAACTACCTTCTTTGTATTGGAGACGGGAGTGGGCTAAGATGATAAGTCATTCAGGGGAGGGGTCTAAGAGTCGGGCTGTCCCCTTCCCCCTTTTAGAAATGTTGATAAAATGGAAGGTGCTAAGATGCAAAATGGTGCTAGAGTTACTACTGCTTAGGTTGTACGGCATATACATGTAATGTATTTATGTACTGTACACTAGGATTTGTTGTAATATATTGGCTGCCGGTGGGGGCTTGGGCACATCCCCACCACCCGACTTTGGGGGCGTTTAACCCCTTCCCCCTGCAGAGTTCATCATGGTTGCGCCTATCACATATTTTAAATACACTAACATCATTTGAATGAAAACAATCAGTTTAGCATAACATGATGACTAATCTGAAACAAACAAACATGGAATTTTAAGTGCTACTTACACTTCTTGGGTAAAACAATACATACAACATTAACATTCACTAACACCGATTCTGGTAGTAAATGATCCGTTCATTGCTAACGCAATGAGAGATTTTATTTCTCTTTAACTTATTCTACTGCACGAACTTTGTCAAGGCTGAGACTATGACCTTCATTATTCTTATCGTAGGGATGACTGAGAGGAAATCAAGCAACACGGTCGTCACAGCCATAAAAACCCCATCCTTAAACCACTATTAGGAATTGAAACATGCACGGTTTGCATACAAATAATAGCACAAATGTGTCCAAGAAAGTTGTTTTTGAACGTTGAAAGGATACAAGTCAACGGGTGTTTCACCGAGTGAGCTTGCATGTTGAGCTTGCAAGTTCGACATATGTAACATAACTTAATATTATTAGATTGCGTTTAGTGAACGACTGGTCACACCATTCTATACTATTATATGAAATCTGCCTATGTCGAGATCAACTAGTTACTACTGCCTCCCCTACCTCCTACAGACGACTCCTCTCCCCGGGGACCACACAAATAAGTTGTGCCACCTGCACCATGTGTACAGAAAAAAAAAACACCAAAAGGACAATATTTTGCCCTCTTTAAAGTATTGGTCCCCCACCCCACGCACCAGTGGCGTAGGAAGGTACTTTTGAGTGGGGGGGGGCTGAAGACATGGCCGGCCTGGGGAGGGGTCTAAGGGGAGGGGTACCCCTTCCCCTTTGGAATTTTTTTGAATTTCCAGGTGGCCTCAGATGCAATTTGGTGCAATATAGCACACTTCAACTCACCCACTCCATTTTGTATATAATTTTGCATTTTCACCTGGCCTTAGATGCAATTTGGTGCTCCAAATGAGATTTTTTTTTCTCATTTGGAAATGAAAAAGGGGTTTTCTGACTTGCGAAGCGAGGGGCGGAATGATACTTCCGCTCCTCCATATTTTTCACTGGGGGGGGGGGCTGGCGCCCCCAGCCCCCCGGTTCCTACGCCCTTGCCACGCACCCAAATCTCAGAATGACTGGCTACGGACCAGTTCGTAAATTGTTTATCATTAAGTTATCAGAGTGATTCAGAGAATTAATAGGTGTAAACGATACCGTTCTTGCGAAATTGAAACTGTTTTCCTGTACTGAAACAGGAACTATACGATAATCTTGCAAGTAAACAAGCTCTGTACGATTCGTATGACGTGATCAAATTAATTTCATAAGCTCCAGTAAACTGGATACATAAACCAAAATCAAATCAATATGCATGTGTTAGACTGAATTTATTGCGACGTTTTCATACAATGATAGTGCGTGTCAAGCCTGATGTGCCTCAGGGACATAGAAAAATTAAAATATAATCTCACGCGTCGAACTTTCAACTTTGAAACTTTACAATTAATAACATTTCGGCCGAAACAAGTCACACTTTGAAAAGCTATACGAATTCCGATATTTTCAATGGAACCTTGAACGTATGGCCCTCCGTTTGAGTTAGTGCAAATTGTTTTGACTGAATTGATCCCCCCCCCCCCCCCCCAAGCAAAGCAAGCTTAAGAGTGCAGCCTGAAAACGCGTCTATGGCAAATACCCAACCATGAGATATTCCAGGTTTATCGATCGAAAAACTTGGATTATTGACCGAGAAACCTGGAATATCGCCCGATAATCGAGGTTTATCAACCGAAATCCCAGGTTTATCAACGATAAACTTAGATTATCGTTTGAAAAACCTTTATTATCGCCAATAAACCTGGATCATCGGGCGAAAAACCTGGATTGTCGGTTAATATTCCAAGATTTAAGACCAAGAAACCGGGAACGGCAGCTAGGTTCCTTAAAGGATGTAAAGACTCGCGAAAAAAGAAACGTCTTATACCGGTAATCTGACCTAGACTCGAATGAGGTGTAACAGAAATGTTAGACACCACCATCGATCCCAGAAAATACACACACGGTAGACACTGGTGTACAGTCAGTACATACAGCTGCGGTCAATACCCACAGCACAGTGTACAAACGATACAGCGACGGACATCTCAGGTCCAGCTAAAGATAACAAGGTATATCACGTTTCATTACTGTCTGCATTTTGTATAGCGAAACGAACAAAACTTCACTTGCAAGCAACGGAAAGTTAACTTTTTCAGAGCGCGGCACGCGGTTTGGGTCGAGTCTTCAATGCCTTTAAACGAAAATGGTTACCAACGAGATCTCAATACTGAAGTAAAGTCCTATAACGATACCTACAAAAGTGTGCATCAAAGACGAACACAAAACATATACAAATACGACCACAATGATCGGAGCCAGGTCTACTACCGGACCGGACGATTCAGAACGGGGGCCGGAAGACTGATTCACAAATGTCTAGAGATCTTATTCAGCTGAGCTGGTGAGCAGTCGTCATGTGACCTGTTATACTTATGTCACTGTCCAGTCTGTCCACATGGAAAGCACATGTGGCTAAAATCGTGACATGTAGCCTAGAAAAATAGAGGGCGACAGATATGATGACCATCGGTATCACAGCATAGAAGCGTGTAATCTCGCGCTAGTATAGTAGTAGCTTACTTCGATAATCATGTTTTATTGGATGATAAACCTGGATTTTCGACTGATCAACCTGGATTTTCGATCGAAAGACCCTGGATTTTCGATCAATAAACTTGGCTTATCGGTGGAAATTCCAGAATTTTCAATTTTTTAATACCTATAATCCAGGAGTTTCACCAGAAAATCCAGATTTATCGGCGAGAAACTTGGATTATGCGCATATAGTCAGTGTCAACTTTGCAATCCGCGGGCCACATCACAATTTTGGAAGTGACTCCGTAGTTTTCCCTTTCGGTAAAGCAGCGCTACATGGCGCTGTTAACGGTACCTCTTGACGCCCTCTATTTATCCCTCTTCTTTTTGGTTTCGATGAAATCGTAACCTATGCATTCATGCAGGCGGAGAGTGTGTGTATGTGTGTATGTATGTATGTATGTGTGTGTGTGTGTGTGTGACGCCTGGCTTGTAAACACGGTATCTCAAGTAGGGAAGCTTGGACCAATCTAATATTTGGTGTATATGAGTACCACATTGAGTAGATGTGCCCTATTTTTTGTGTTGCCTGTGAAGGTCACCAAAGGTCAGTTAGAGGCCAAAAACCAAAATATTAAAACAAGCAATAACTCCCATTGACAGGATCCGACATGGTTGATATTTTGGGACCAGTTGTGAATGGGGTAAGGGATCATTTCAAAACATAACGGTAATATGATCCAAGGTCAACAAAGGTCAATCAGGGGTCAAAAACTAGTATTTTTGCAATAACTTGAGAACCAAATGTCCGTGAAGGTTGGGAGTTACGCTATTGTAATCAGGGAGTCGACCCGCATCTAGGTGACCTTTGACCTCAGGTTGACCTCCGGTGACCTTTATCAATTTTTTGGGTTATTTGAATTTTCGTGGCCATAATCGGATCTCAAAGGTACCTTCCGATCAAAATGGTCCATAGTTGACCCCTGTGCGACCTTCGTGTGCGAAGTTATCAGAGGTCAATGTTTTTGTTTTTTAATAAGTACAGTTAGGATGGTCGCACAGACTTGTCATGTTGCTTTTTGGAATCAGCGTGTCAAACTACATCTGACTGCGAGGTCAAAAGGTCAAAGGTCAAATCTTAAAAAATGTGCTCATTTTAGGAGATACGGGACAAAACAAAACAGAACAAATATAAGTTTAAAAAATTGTTGACATATGATAGAGCTTTTTGTGCTGAATATAGGAAACCAACTCCCGCTTCAATCGGACACCCAGTTCTCAAGTTATGAGGGGCCAAAGGTTGGTTTTGATACATTTCTAGCAATAACATTATGTGTGTACATTGTAGGCCAAACAAATTTTAGGACAGAGTGCACCTCATCAAGAGAAACATATTTGATAAAAACTATCAGGTCATCCAAGGTCATTCAAGGTTGATTATGTGCCAAAAACTCCCAACTTATGCTAATTTTTGCAACAACTTCTAGTCACGAAGTCTGACAGGGCTGGTATATTAGGACAAGTTGTGAATGGAGTAGGGACACATTTTCAAAAATAACCGTGATGTGATCCAAGGTCACTAAAGGTCATTTATGGGTCAAAATGTGTTTTTTTTTCCTCAATAACTTGTGAAACTACCACTGACAGGGTCCGACATGGTTGATATTTTGGGACTAGCTGTGAATGGGGTAAGGGATCATTTCAAAACATAACGGTAATATGATCTAAGGTCAACAAAGGTCAATTAGGGGTCAAAAACTAGTATTTTTGCAATAACGTGAGAACCAAATGTCCCTCAAGGTTGGGATTTTAAGAAAGAGTGCACATCATCAAGGGGAAAATTTTTGATAAAAACCATTAGGTCATTCAAGGTCATTCAAGGTTGAGTATGTGCAAAAAACTCCCAACTTATGCTAATTTTTGCAACAACTTCTAGTCACGTAGTCTGACATGGCTGGTACATTAGGACAAGTTGTGAATGGAGTAGGGACACATTTTCAAAGATAACCGTGATGTGATCCAAGGTCACCAAAGGTCATTTATGGGTCAAAATGTGTTTTTTTTCTCAATAACTTGTGAAACTACCATTGACGGGTCCGACATGGTTGATATTTTGGGACTAGTTGTGAATGGGGTAAGGGATCATTTCAAAACATAACGGTAATATGGTCCAAGGTCAACAAAGGTCAATTAGGGGTCAAAAACTAGTATTTTTGCAATAACGTGAGAACCAAATGTCCATCAAGGTTGGGATTTTTGGACAGAGTGCACATCATCAAGAGGAACATTTTTTATAAAAACCATTAGGTCATTCAAGGTCATTCAAGGTTGAATATGTGCAAAAAACTCCCAACTTATGCTAATTTTTGCAACAACTTCTAGTCACGAAGTCTGACATGGCTGGTATATTAGGACAAGTTGTGAATGAAGTAGGGACACATTTTCAAAAATAACCGTGATGTGATCCAAGGTCACCAAAGGTCATTTATGGGTCAAAATGTGTTTTTTTCCCGATAACTTGTGAAACTACCACAGACAGGGTTGAGAGTTACGCTATTGTAATACAATAGTCGAACTGCATTTGGGTGACCTTTGACCTCAGGTTGACCTCCAGTGACCTGTAATAGCTTCTTTCAAGTTGATTCTTTGAAGTTTCGTGGGCATATTCCAATCTAACTTGTCCATAAGAGGACTCCTCTGCAACCCTAATGTGCGAAGTTATTAAGAGATTTGGTTTGGTAATACTTGGTGTGTGGATTCATAACATTGAGTACAAGAACCCCTATTGCTTTTGATGGAGGTGTGTATAACCACGTACAGTAGACTGACCTGTGTTAGCATGTCATAGTGTTATTGTAACAGCTAGTTCTGGTTATACTAACAAGCAGAAGTCTAGTGCATTAAAGTCATCGAAACCTCAATGCATTTTGCATTCTGGTTAAATTTCAGAGCCATGTCTCAGTAGGGCTCGGCTATATATGACTCTTGTATATTGATAGTCCGTTGGACTCCAGTACACATGACATAAATTTAATAGCGTGGGAAAGACGCCGATTTTACACGCTTGTAAACTATCATGGATTTGTAACTTATTATCTTATGTAGATAAGGTTACGGGACGTTACACATTCCTATACCGCATAGGCCTTTTTTAGCCGCTGCGCAGAGGTGTTGGTTTGAGTGGGAAGTGTAGGTGGCAGTGTAAGCTTGTGTGGGGAAGGGGGGGGGGGGATGTCAGCATACCGCAGTATTATTGAGTCGTGGAGGGATGACCCTTATGTAGGTTTGTTGAACATACCATTCTAAATGAAAACGGGTGTATAAAACGCACATGCATGTATGCTCCAGCTTTTTTTATGAAAAACCTCAAATATATTTTTGAATGAAAGTATTTTGCTTCCATTTTGGAATTGAAAATGTCACTTTTGTTATTTGAAAAATGTCCTTTTATTTTTAAGAAAGTAACCTAATTATAATTAGTAAGTGTTCTTTTGTTCAAGAAATAGCCGAACGGATTTGGAAATTTCCTTTAACCATGAATTAGCGTATAGCTGACTGCCTTGATTTAGGCCTACCATTAATAAAACAAACTGCAGCAGCAAATGAACGGTACTGTTTTATGTGCTGTCTCTGTATATGTATATACTTGAGAGTGATGCATGCAGGGCGATCATGGTTTCTTGCCATGTATCGTGATTCGGACAACTTTTATAGTGCCCCAAATTGTATTTTTTTCAGTGGCGTAGGAAGGTAATTTTGAGTGGGGGGGGCTGAAGAATGATGGCCGGCCTGGGGGAGGGGTCTAAGGGGGTGCCCCCTCCCCTTTGGAATTTTTTTGCATTTTCAGGTGGCCTCAGATGCAATTTGGTGCAATTTAGCACACTTCAACATCCCACTCCATTTTGTAAATAATTTTGCATTTTCACCTGGCCTTAGATGCAATTTGGTGCTCCAAATGAGATTTTTTCCTCATTTGGAAATGAAAAAGGGGTTTTCTGACTTGCGGAGCGGGGGGGGGGGCGGAATGATACTTCCGCCCCCCGTATTTTTCACCGGGGGGGGGGGCTGGCGCCCCCAGCCCCCCGGTTCCTACGCCCTTGATTTTTTTGTAAAAAGGTTAGTTACTTGATTTTACAATAGCTTAAAAATAGACCACCTATGTGATATTTTGAATGAACGAGGACGTCTATAAACGATGCACACTTTCCCTTTGCACTTTCCCTTTCATGCGTCACGGTGGGTGTAGCAGCAGTACCGTTGTGCGCCTTACCCATTTCAATACTTGTCAGAGTGGGAGTTGTCTTTTAGACGTTTCCATTCTTGCTAAGCCTTTGCTATGAACATTACCACAAACCCAAGTTCCAATGGTTTGCCTAATCCAGCAACAACAAACATCGCAAACCTGCTTGGTATTCTGTTGGATTTAAGAAATATGAAACCTCTTTTCCCCGCAGGACCTTTCTCTGGGCGTCTACGAGAAAGAATTGCTAATAGGTCAGCTAGTTTGACCCATGATTTCTCTGCCGGGTTACCGGGTAGTTCACATCTATGAGTCTATGACACTTGGTATCATGCAGCGTGCTACTACAGTGTCTGATTGAGTGTGCATTTCTTCAGCTCTTGCAGGCCGTGTCCCCCATATAGTTATACCGCAGCATTGGCCAAGGAACATCCAATACAACAGCGTAGATTCATTACATCAGAGTAGGTTGAATTAAGCGTCATTGACAACCCGTCTTGGATGCGTCAGTTCTGTTAAACGCTGACAACTAATGTGCGCAAATTACACCGATCCCGCAGCTGTACATGTACACTTCGTAATCAAGGTCTACGTTGGTGATTGGGCTCGTTCAGGTTTGTTTTTTCGGGGACTTCTTTTGGAAAGGAAAACTATACATGACAAACATTAAATGGAATCAACCCTGTACTGATTGATCAAGGAGTATTAAATGAACTTGAAAGGCGAAAGTAATATTCCACGATCAAAGTTTTTCTTTTGATTCAAGTTTGACTTAAACATCGTAACGTGAACATCGGAATTACCTGGATTTAAATGATAGCCTTACCCGTTACTCGTTCATAAGGACAGCAGGAACAAGTTTCAATATTATATCCGACCTGGCAAATGTTACTGTAACTTTCTTAAGGAGGAAAGATGGTGACCGCGTGTAAGAAACAATTCATGGATAGAACATTAACATTTCCCATGTCTTCAGTTGTAAATAACCGAAGGTGGACGATGAGAGCGCTTGTTATACTCTGTGAGTATTAATTTCCCATTTGGAAATTGGACAGTACGTACTGTAGTCCTAACTTACTAGGCCTACGTAACAAACTGCTTACTGTACCAATGAGAACACGTGTTGTAATTTTTGACCATCATCTGTTGACGAACACTTTCATCGTGCACATTAGGGTACTATGTTTTTAAGGCTAGGCTTACATGAGTCTGACCATCGGCTGTGCCGTTGTTTACTAAAAGTCAAACTCAGTAAATCATTTGCAGGATAGGCTTAACAATTTAGTTGCTCAATACTTATTTTATACGGTAAGCCTAATTGTCTCAAAAATGTGTGTCCTTCTGGCCTACTTTTCTAGCCATTTAATAGTTACATCTGATTGTTTGGTCGTCAGTTTGCCATATTTTAGTCTCTATCAAGTTGAAAAGAATTAAGAAAAATTCTCTCTTAACCTTAGGAAGTTAGGGTACTGCTTATTTCTTTGGTTGAAGCAAATCAATCTGTAAAGGTGGTGTAAATAGCAATATATTTAGAATAGTTCAGAGGTTATCCTGAATGTTTGCATGATGATATATCTGTAAGTTAACTTCATAGGCCTAAGCTCTTTCTCTCACTCAGTTTTAGAGAGTTTTGTAATATGACAACAGGTGGTGCCTTCATGAGTTGATAAGATTCGGCTTCCACAAATAGATCAAATATTATCTGACAGTACTATGAAGGCCTAGAGTTCTATCACCTAGGCTAAAGGTGACTCTTCTATGGATGGTTATATCTTTCTGTTGGCATACACTAAGTAAAGGAGACTATTTGTAGAAGTTAGAAACACAACATTTTCTGACTAGCTGTTATTTATCAATAGCTTAATTGTTAAAGGGATAGCCTGATGGTATATAGTATTGCTCAGTTGACTAAGAAATATGGGATATTGTCCCTTTGCAATGCATCCAGGCTGGTGTCTGCTTCACTTAGTTGAGAAAGGTGTCATTCAGGCTGAATGGTGGACACATACTGTACTGCAGGCCAAACGATCACCCATGTCACTTGTTCGTAGTTGCTTCTATTCAAAAACAATTAATAGAGCGAATTATAAAGTCCTTTAACTTTGAATGTTTGACACTTTACTTAATAGTCATAGAGTGCCAAACATGGATGCAAAACATTATTACAATCTGATCTGGATGAAAGTTATAACAATCACAAGAGTATGCATAAGGAGTTAATTGCTAACATTACACATTAATGTTGTTAACATTAAGCATTAATGTTGTTGAGCTTAACTATACTACATTGGGCTGATTGGGTACAAATGATGTACATATCCTTTAAGAAAATTTATCAAATGACTGAATCAAGGCAAAATTTTAAAGTTTTGTTTTTCTGGTTGTTCATGAGACAACCAGGTCATTAATGTTTGGGTTGTTCAGAAAACAATAGGAGAGATGTATATAGGATTGGTGGATAGCGTGGCATTAAGTCAATAGTGAAATGTCCTTTTTGATGGTCCGAGTGGCTGGTTCTCTGTATTTTGCTTTCTCTCCTTCTCCCGACATGCTGTGCAGAATCGTGATTCAACATCCAAAATACATTACACCACAGATCTACACAGCTGAACAGCTAGATCATGGGCCTACCACTATTTTAGTTTAAATTATGTCAGTATAAGTGATGGAGGGTAATACCAATTTATGATTTTACCTACATGGTATCTGGAGATATTGAATACTATACAATGCAATATGAATCTGATATACAACAAGTCTTCCATCAGACAACCTCCAAAGCTGATTTTGGTCATTTCAGACATTTGGTCATATATCAGACGACCAGAAAACCTTTGAAAATTTGCCCTGAGTGGAAAATCTAGCAGTGAAGCAATATATGTCTCATAATATATTCCTCCTTCAAAACACCTATAGGAGAATCATTCTTCAAGTCTTCTGGTTTACATCATGTCCTTAACATTTTTTTGGAAATGTTTAGACATTACACACCTGTCTCCCGGTTCAAGAATACTTTCTACCTTCACCTAGTAGACCATATTGTTATTTTACACTGTAGGTATTGAGCATTGAGGTCCATGTTTGATTGACTTTTCATCATTAAAGACCTTCATTCTAATGTAATGTTAGCAGATCATACTTCCCACCAGAATTCCAACAGTTTCATGAAATGTAAATTAATAAAAAAAGAAAAAAAAAGATAAGTTCAGCCAGGGCTGTCATATTGGAGACACTAGCCATGTGCTCAGCTCAGCCATCTTGCTGCCATACTACCTTACACAGTAACTCATCGTACTCATCTTGCATATCACACATTGTAATGATCAAATTCATTATCAATCAACTTTTACAGTTTTCTTAAAAACAGTAGATGCTTGAGGCATAAAGATCTTTGTTTACTTGGTTCTAAGCCTAAGGGATGTGCTAATCTGTCATTGAATATACTTGAAATAATCCGAAATCTCTCAAAAACTGACCTCGGGTAACCTTTCAACCATTTCCATGTGTTTTGTTTTATTGTTGTTTCGTGTAAATGGAATCAGCTGTGAATCTGACTTTCTCTTTGCTTTTCTTTAGAGGGGCAACCTCCCTTCATATTGGCTGTTGATTTATGCCTCAAGGTACCAGAAAATAGAATAGATAGGCGCATACTATTACAGCTGTAAACTGTAAAGACTGGAAGACCTCAATGTGTCAGTTAATTGTACATTTGCCTACAAATTACTATTACAATTTTCTTTTCCAAAAAATAAGGCCATAAAAAAAAAAGACAAAAAAAAAAAGGGAAAAAAGAAAAAAATGGTGGGATGGGAGGAAGGGGTACTCTAGATGAAAAGGAGACAACCCTTTGTGATTTAAATTGGATTAGATGGATTTAAATGAGCAAAACAGTTGGTACATATATGCGTTCTTCCTGCCATGGATCACTTGTGAATTAATTTGAATTTAGTTTCAATATTGATTATTGAGTTTGGTCAGCTTTGAATGTTGGTAAAATGTAACCACGGATGTCAAGTGAAAACTTGAACAGAATTTCTTAAATGCTATTGGATACTAACATCCTGTAACATTACAATATATCTTCGTCGGTTTCGCTCACTGAACAAAGTTTGATTTCCAATGTGAAGTGAGAGTTGAAAATTTGGAGAGAAGTATCCTAATGTACCTTTGCATACAAGTAAGTACTGACGTGGGTAAATACTGAAGTAAAATATTAGTGTCCAGATGAAGAAATACTGTAAACATGAATCAAGTTCGCTAGACACCCGCTAGTTAACATTCTCTTATTGGTAAAAATTGCAGGAAATTTTGTTTCCTTTTGTTTTGTCAGCGGCAGTCGTGAGTATACATAACTTGACTGACATGCAGGTTTTGGAATATGGTTGACCCAATGAAAAATATGATTTATTTAAGCTGTTCTTTGTTTATAAATCGCCTGTCTATTAATTAATGTGACAAAGGATGCATTGTTTACACATGAGCGGATACCCCTCAGTCACACAGATTTCTATGGTTACAATTGATTTCAGGGATATTAACCATTCAGTCCAATACAGAATATCTGTTGTCCCACAAAATTGAAGGGTGCTCTGTTGTTTATAAAGTTGAAAAGAACATGTTTTGCTTTTCACATGGATTTGTGTTTTAATGGAAAAACTATATGTTTCACAAACTCCTTATCCTGAAAGCTGATCAAATATGGTGGGTGTATGACTGGTCATAGGATGTAGGATTTCCATGACTTATGAGGATCAAAGTTTCAAAAGTTATTAATGCAAAGAACTTGTTAGGGTCATTGTACTTGGGAATAAGACTCGCAATATTTAAAATAGTTATCAAAAGTCAATGATCAATGGAGAAGTGATATGCAAATTTGGCAGTTGTATGCATTTATGCGTTTAGATCTTACTGTATGCATGCAAGGACTAACTACTGTACCATACAAATTTCAAAATTTTGAAGATTAGCTGCCAGATTTGTGCAAAGAACATCTCGTAAACTTTTCTTTGTGCTTAAACCTAATGGACTTCAAACTTGATGGGGCCAAGGTCATTAATACAAAATTTGTGCTATCAGTTTTTTTGGCACAAAATGACTGAAAGTGTCATACATTCGCATAAAAAAAGAGACTTTCAATATTGGATTTGTATATTGAAATATATATTAATGTAACATTTCAACAACATGAGGTCAATGAAGTTCAAAGGTTCCAAATATGGGTGTCACAGTCAGTGACACACAATCTGCCTAACTAATGTTTATAAATTATTCACTTCAAACTTGTAGTTCTAACAGTTAGTAATGACATCATTGTGGTCATATCATCCAATTTTGGTGTTAAATTCTGTATTTGAGCTTCATGTACACATGTTTGTTTCACTTGCAGCACAAAGCACATATGAGGTGAGAAAAATGAGAAGGCAATTTGATCCTGTTCTGTGCTGCAGTACATTAAACACTATATGGGTGGAGCTCCTCCTAAATGCTGGTCTGATAATTTATAGGTAACATAAGCTTAAGTATCATATTTAGATATATATAGAAAATTATTGCATCAAGCATGGTATTTATTAGTGTTTGCACGGGTTATCATGGTACCCGCCCGATGCAATACTACCTGGTTCCTAATTTATTACCCGAATCCTACCAAAGTGTGAATTAAAAAAAAAAAAATTGCAAACCTATGGTTAGGCAGATTCCCATTGACTTAGTGTGGTGTTAGGCTAATATATGTGGTCGAAGATAACAGCAATAACGAAGGTACCCGCCCGACGCGATACTACCCGGTTCCTAATTTATAACTCGAATCCTACACAAAGTGTGATTTAAAAAAAAAATGCAAACCGATGGCTAGGCAGATTTCCCAGTGACTTGAGTGTGGTGTTCGGCTACCATGTGGTTTAAGATAACAGCCATAACGAAAGTATTCCCCCCAGGCGTCACAATTTCAGCTAATAAAAAATGGTAGATGCTAGATTACCCCATTGACTTAGTGTGGTGTTAGGCAACCATGTGGTTGAACGTAACAGCAATAATGAATGTTTTCCATGGATATCTTATAAATGCGTCACAATTTCAGCGAATAAGCAGATTGTTAGGCTTAGCTAGATTTCTCATGCATTGACTTAGTGTGGTGTTAGGCTAACATGTGGAAGTAATTATTATTTATTCATTCCTTTATTTCATAGAAGGAAAGACTTGTTTAATATGGATTATAGATGGGATAACTAAAATAAATAATAATCGAAAGTGGCTTTTTACTAATCGTGTATTCCAAATGCGATCAAATTGCGCGAATCGCGTAATATTGCGGCTAATGCGAACCCTGGGCCTGCATAATACTGTAGATAGTAGTAGTAACAACTGAGCTAAAGGGATATTTTATGGTCTGATCCAATAGACGTGGAGAGCAAGCATAAGCAGCGGCGGCAGTGCGATGTTATTACTACTAATTAGTAGCATGGAGGTAAAACAGAGTAATGCTAATTATATTAAGTATATAATTAACAAGTTTTTGACAGAAAAAAAGCAAATAGAAATTATTGAGGAAGGTTTTATACCTTACCTTACACATACGTTTTTGAACATGAAAACATTGTCAGTAGAGGATATAATTCATTTATTATAGCATCCAATATGTAATTTCTTGAAAATCGTGATACAGGAGGGAAAACAATTTTTTTTCCGGGTACCCGGATACCCGACGGGTAACGGCTCTCGGGTACCCCGTTCCCGATTTTGGACCCGTGTAAACTAGTATTTATAGAAAAGAAAATTCAGTTCAGCTATGCATTATGTCACATCTAGTACAGTACCCCTGGGTATGGCCGATCACTAGAGACAACTTCAGACAAGGATGTTTTTCAGTGTTCTTATTAAGTGCATGTCATAGAGAATATCTTAATTATTTGAATGCATGTATATTAATTGCATATAAATTGTTGTTCTCCATATTATACAAATTGGCTGTAAAAGTGGCTTTCTAGTCATTTCGCCCAACCAGCCTGGTCATTTCGCCCAACCAGCCTGGTCATTTCGCCCAACCAGCCTGGTCATTTCGCCCAACCAGCCTGGTCATTTCGCCCAACCAGCCTGGTCATTTCGCCCAACCAGCCTGGTCATTTCGCCCAACCAGCCTGGTCATTTCGCCCAACTAGCCTGGTCATTTCCCCAACCAGCATGGTCATTTCGCCCAACCAGCCTGGTCATTTCGCCCAACTAGCCTGGTCATTTCCCCAACCAGCATGGTCATTTCGCCCAACCAGCATGGTCATTTCGCCCAACCAGCCTGGTCATTTCGCCCAACCAGCCTGGTTATTTCACCCAACCTTGATTAAATATAATACTTTAATAGTAAGGAAACATTCGGGAATTGTTAACGTTACGGGATACGAACCGAATATTAAGGAAACTTGAGGATGGATCAGTGTTTTAGGGGTTAGAAATGGTAAGGTTGGGTGAAATGGCAGTTGGGCGAAATGGTTGTTGGGCAAAGTGACCTGAAAAGTGACATAAAGGTGAAGGGGAAGCGGATAGAGAGTGAGAAGGATATGAAATTATAACAACAGACTCTTCAGTGAAGTCTACTGTATGTCATTGAACTGTCATGGGAACGGGGATATCGCGGTTCTGACTTCTCATAATTCCCTTGCCAACACATACAGTACAGTTTTATGTCCATGCATGGAACTACACGAGAGGGAAAAAACTGTTCAAGGAACATGAACACTTGGCTTGCAAATTCCAAACTGTTCACCAGCTCCTTTTAAGGAAGCTGTTTGCATTTATTTCGGTTAAGGTTCGATACCATCTCATCTTTAAACCTAATACTGTATTACAGATCATTAGCTGACAAGCCATCAATTGAAATGTCAGTTACAATAATGATTTCTGATTCCCTAGCAGAAGGCAAAAGAAAACTTTTTTCATGGATGGCACTTACATGTAGACATGTGTGTTTAACAGCTTGGCCTGTAAAGTGATAACTCTCCATGAATAGTTTGTATTGACAACTTTGGTAATATACAGATGTCACATACATTATATGTTCCTCCCCCCACCCCCCCCCCCCTTGATTTGCTTTTGGTGCTGGTCCCAAAAACTTACTCAACAACTTCGGTTCAGCTTTAGTGAATCTGATAGGGTGGTAGATGTTCCCTTATGAATATTAGCTTTCTATCAATTTTTGGCAAAGGCCAATGGTCAATTTGAGGTCAGTAGTGGTTCAAATCTGAAAGTGTAAACTTGTAAATAATTTAACTCATTAAGTCTAGCTTTGAAAATTGATGAATCATACTTACCTTACAAGTATAGATGCCATCATGAGTTTTTAGTCACTATGGTTTTTCTTGGAGGTCAAAGTTCGCTGAGAAGAACAAATTTTCAAAATTGAAATTTGCTTACTCAATAAATTTAGCTTTACCAAACCTGGTATCTATGCTTCTTATTGAGTTTTTGGCTGCAATTTTTAAAATTTGAAAATCCAGACCTACCTAACATACAGTATATATAGTGAAACTGATACTTGGTACAGCCTGGAGATAGATACCACTTACTGAGTTCTTGTTTGGAAGATCGAAGAATATCAGAACCCACCCTCCCCCACCCTCCTGCATGTTCTCACAAGTCTCCCAAGGCAGTGAAGTTTGCAGTGAAGTGAATTTGTGTACTGTAGTCTGATGGTCTTCCTGTCCTAAGCTGTCAGACATTATTGCAGTACTTAGCCTGTTATTCGTATTGTCCTTTGACATCAGACACTAGCAAAACTTGAAACCTGTTAATTGGTTGTCGTATGACTTTACATGGTCTTCCTGTCCTAAGATGTAAGACACTGTTACAGTATTTAGCCTGTTGGTCGTATTGTCCTTTGACATCAGACACTAGCAAATCTTGAAACCTGTTAATTGGGCTGTTGTACAACTTTACATTAAGACTGTACTGTAGTCTGATGGTCTTCCTGTCCTTAGCTGTAAGACACTGTTACAGTATTTAGCCTGTTGGTCGTATTTTCCTTTGACATCAGACACTAGCAAAACTTGAAACCTGTTAATAAGCGAGTTCAGAGTTTGCATTGCGCAGTGGAGGTCAAGAGGTCAAATAAGAATACTCTCGTTGCGACGAGAGTTGTATGCTCGTGTACCCACGTTAACTTAATGAGCACTTACAGTAAACATTAGAAATCGCATAATTTACGTCTAAATTTACTCCGTGTTTTCGCTTTGGGATGGATATTCCTACAAGTCTGGAAGAGTTTAAACTTTGGAAAGTTGACAGACTGAAGGAATTTTTAAAGAAACGAAAGTTGAAGATGAATGGCCGGAAAGAAGAGTTGGTTGCTTTAGCGTATGCTGCCGTTCAGATGAACATTGCTGAAGTTAATGAAGCAGATGCGCGAAATGAAAGGGCAGATGACTACGCATCGGTACTTCAGGTTGAAGGAAAGACCATGCCCGATCCTCTTTCGGATTTACCACTTGCATGGGAAGGCGAAATTGAAATGAAAAAATGGCCGCCTTGCATGTACATTGATATTGCACATTATTTTACCAGTATTGATAACATTGAACTGAAGCAAAGACTGATGACGGACTATAAAGATGGTAAAGTCTTCAGCTATTTAGAGTCTGGGTGGCTCAGGGAAATATTTTACAATGCCATTTCTGCCGAGTCAAAGTTGTGCTTTCTAAAGGCAGAGTGTACACCATCGCAGCATATTATTAATATTCCTTGGAATAACCCCTGGAAATCCTCCCACCCACTATTATTTTTTATAATGTTCTTCTCCAAATAAAATAAATATATATATATTTTTTTCGAACAAATTGAACCCACCCTATAAGCGGACAAACAAAAACGAATGACAGCGAATGACCGAATGACAATTGACTTTGTACAGGGTTAATTATCATTCGCGAATGACAGCAAATGACAGCGAATAACAACGAAGGACGGTGGTGAGTGGATATAAGAGGGATAAGAGAGAAGAGGTCCCACCTTTATGATCAGTCTGGGAAAAGAACCTCCACCAGGGAGGCGACCGTCCCCTTGCCCTGGGGGGGGGGTAATAAAAACAATAATTTTTATACAGCAACAATTTTTTTTCATGTTTTCAATTCAAGTTCACGGGGTAAAATCCCACAGGACAAGTCAAACATCTTGCTCAAGAATTTACCGAAAACACCGGTCACAGTCGCAAAATGTCAACTCGAATTTTTGCGATTTAAACCCCAATTTTCCGATTTTTTGCGTGGCTTTAATATACCCACAAAGTCTGAACTGTGATATCCGGTTGAAGCAAATGTCTGTGCTGTCCTTTACTTTCATTCGTTTTAGTCAACGCAATTTTTTAGTGTGTAGGCCTACAACATATTGTCATTCGTTATGTGTAACGCAATTGTCATTCGTTTTAGTAACACCCCCCTATAAGTAGTAGGAATATGCCAAGAATAAGACTAAGCTTATTTTAAATCACGCATAAAAATGAAGAGAACTAATATTTCTTAACATGAAAAACCATGTAGTTGCAACTACAAGATACCAATGCCTCTACTATGCAGTGTTCGTTGATGGACGTAAAAGCAACGAGTATGAGGATAGGTTATGTAGGCCTATTTAGATCTACAGTTCTGTCAGTGTCACTGTTAGTATTTTAGACTCGAGTTGCTTACGATATTCTCTAAAAAACAGTTCAGGCTCATAGTGACAAACAAAAGGGCAAAATAGTTTGTTCCATGCTATATTTTAAATTCATTTCCGAAAATTATCAGTTAGAACTTCCGCGAAGCATTAAGACACCTGCAACCACGTAAGGTCGCGTAACCCATACGAAGGATACAGTCACATATACTCCTTTTCCCCGTTCGTAGGCCTATATCAGACTAACTATTTCACGTGCGGACCTGTGTTCCATTATATTCAATATTATTATGAAGTAGTTTCAGTCAATTTATACACGTTCTTAAGTCGTAAACAGGGGCGTAGCGAGCGGGGGGTGTGGGGGGTGTCACACCCCCCCAATAATTTGGTCGCTGTCGGCAAATTTTGGGTCTGTCGGCAAAAGGAGAAAAGGTGAAGAGAGCGGAAGGGGAAGAAAGAAGGAAAGCTGAATAGAGAAAAGGAGAACGGGAGCTTCTTCCGTGCCAAATTTGACTTAAAATATGCACCAGATTGCATCTAAGGACGTTTCAAAACTAAAAATTTTCCAAAGGGGAGGGGTAGACCCCCTACCCTTAGACCCCTCCCCCATTTCAGTCACCACTTCCAGATCCGTCGGCAAATCAAATTTGACTTAAAATATGCACCAGATTGCATCTAAGGACGTTTCAAAACTAAAAAGTTGCCAAAGGGGAGGGGCACCCCCTCCCCTTAGACCCCTCCCCCATTTCAGTCACCACTTCCAGATCCGTCGGCAAATCAAATTCTCCACACCCCCCTAACAAAAACCCCTTCGCTACGCCCCTGGTCGTAAACACACCAAAATATGCACTAGAAATAAATTCCGAATGTCGCAGTAACCCATTCTTAGTGCGATTATCGTTATGAAAAGCTGTCATTGTTTACGTTTTCCGAGGATTCAATTCTCAGTTGACCTGACCCCAAGTGAGAATCGGGCATGCGCACTCGTAACTCTGAACTCGCTTATTGCGCTGTTATACGACTTTACATTGGAACTGTACTGTAGTCTGATGGTCTTCCTGTCCTAAGCTGTGAGACATTGTTGCAGTACTTAGCCTGTTAGTCGTATTTCCCTTTGACATCAGACACTAGCAAAAATTGAAACCTGTTAATTGCGCTGTTGTACGACTTTACATTGGAACTGTACTGAAGTCTGATGCTCTTCCTGTCCTAAGCTGTGAGACATTGTTGCAGTACTTAGCCTGTTAGTCGTATTGTCCTTTGACATCAGACACTAGCAAAAATTGAAACCTGTTAATTGGTTGTCGTATGACTTTACATGGTCTTCCTGTCCTAAGCTGTGAGACACTGTTACAGTATTTTAGCCTGTTGGTCGTATTGTCCTTTGACATCGGACACTAGCAAAACTTGAAACCTGTTAATTGAGCTGTTGTACGACTTTACATTGGGACTGTACTGTAGTCTGATGGTCTTCCTGTCCTTAGCTGTGAGACACTGTTACAGTTTTTAGCCTGTTGGTCCTATTGTCCTTTGACATCAGACACTAGCAAAACTTGAAACCTGTTAATTGAGCTGTGGTACCACTTTACATTGGGACTGTAATGTAGTCTGATGGTCTTCCTGTCCTAAGTTGTGAGACATTGTTGCAGTATTTAGTCTGTTGGTCGTATTGTCCTTTGACATCAGACACTAGCACATATAGAAACCTGTTAATTGCGCTGTCCAACTACTTTACATTAAGACTGTACTGTAGTCTGATGGTCTTCCTGTCCTTAGCTGTGAGACACTGGTACCTAGCATGTTCGTTGTTTTGTCCATTGATATTAGACACTTGCACCAGTTGAAGTCTGTTTAGTTGTGTACATTCCAATGACTTTTGATTGGTGCAGCAATGTAGACGGTTACCCATACTGCCCTGTTTTTGAACAGACATTAATTAGCATAACTGATTCAGGTCAATATTCATACCAGAAAAAAAAGATCTAAGGAAACAGAAGAAAATAATTAAAAGCAATAACTTCAAGTATGATGAAGAAAACTTTCCATCTGACAGCAAGAACTGAGAAAAGTTGAAGTTTTGACCCTCTCCCCCCCCCCCCCCCACAAAAAAAAGAAAAAAAAGTGGTTTCCATGTCAAAATAGCCCTGATGTAATGGGGAAATCCTTATTTTTGAACTCAGTACAGCTTGCTGACTTGGAACAGCTTCTTGTTTTGAAGGCCTCTCAATCCTGAATCTTCTTGCTTTGACAATCATGAGTGATGAAAACAATATTTAGCAATGAATCTTGTTACAGACACTACCTCCAATTTCCCGGTTTCTAGCCCCAAATCAGTTCATGGCCTTTTGTAGCTGACATTTGAGCTGTCTGTCAAATTGTCTATTTATGGCTAAAGGAATGACACACACATACCAAAGGTTGCTTTGAAATTCTTAGAATTGATGCTTATACCATTCTGCCTTAAATTATGGAAAATAAGAGCCTATTGGGAGGTTGAGCGGTGAATTCAGAGTTACAGTGAATAATTTAATATGAGACTGGGTATGGTTTGTCTGCGATTTGGTTTTTTTTTTCTTGGAATTTCGTTATTACTAGAGTTGACTTCTAGTCAATTAAACTGTTGACAGAAAAGACATCACTTCTTAGATTACATGATGATTATGCCCAGGTACACTTAGTGTTGGTTCAAAATCAGGGTTCAAAACTATGATATTTAAGTAATAATCAATATTCCATAATTTGTTAGGCAGTTGTATTAATAGTTTTATTGACCATACATGGGAACTGTCCCTGCTACTATGGTTGATTGATAGCATGTTTATCACCTTCAAGGAAATCATGCATGAATAAACAATGGCAACATTCATCTAATTTTATTTATGTAATCAGTCAGTGACATTCCTGGTCTCCCCCCCCCCCCTGCACTGGACGAGATACCTCATAACACACTGACCTTTGTCACCTTTCTTGAAGTATATGCACTCACATTCATACATATTCATTACCTCACTTTGTATTTATGCTCATAAATATTTATTATGATGTACATTAATTAATTAATATATCAGTATATACCCACACCCCCTATATTTCAGATTAGCTTATATGAAGAATATCCCCAGGTTTTGCTCTTGATGAGAAAATGAATGAAAAGAGCTACCCTTAATTGTTTGCCAGAACGGATGACCAACCCTGTTCCATCTCATTTCCTGCGTGACTGAGTGACATCCTAAACGTGTATTAACAAGAAAACCTTTTCAGTCTTTCACTTAAAGGATTGGTTCAGTTGTCATACATGTTTATGTTATATGAAAGAGGACAATAAAAGAAACACAATGGTGAAAAAACTGTTCAAATATCTTTTTCGGTTAAAGAGATATTCAAGTGTAAAGTTTCATCAGGTTGTGTAGAAACTGCTGAAATCTGACTAGCTGTGATGTCACATCCTCACATTCCTGAAAAGTCTTTGTTTTTTTTCTCTAAATATTTTGTGAGATTTCATGACTTTCAACCAAAAGATATGTCAGGAGATCTCATATTTGTCAAAGGAAGTATTTGAGATTAAACATCTGAAGAATTTTTGATGATATTATTTTAAATGTGTCAAAAGATGTAAATAATTTTTAAAGAAATATATTCACAAATGTTAAGGAAGTGAGGATGTGACATCACACCCTCACAGTAAGTCTTTCTACACCAGTCGTTTTCCAAGAAATTTTGATATCTTCAAAGTGTCATATCTCCTTAAGAGAGCATGCTATCATGGTAGTTTCTTCACTGTTCTTTTTGTCTTTTTGTGCTCTTTCATACAAAATAGACATGGCAAACACCTGAACCAATCCTTTAAGTATGGCGTGCCGTCTCTTCGATATTTATGTTGCCGTTGCAGAAACTTATGTTGCCATCGCGAAAATGTAGGTTGCCGTCAAGGAAATGTAGTTGAAAATTTCGGTGAAAATTCTATTCCGTTGTCCAATTTCATCCTCTTTAGATTATTTTTCTGAATAGCCCTGGCAACGGTCATTAGGCCGACAACAAACTGTTGTGTTAACTCCTTTCTTTTATACCCCAGGTGGAGAAGTTCCTTTAACACTTCATTGTAGATTTGGGCAGCCATAATGTTATTCTTGATCTGGTAATCTGCTAAGTTTGATGAAAAACACAGACTAATAGAACATAGTATGTTACTTAATTAAGTTCCGTGACAGCAACCTAACTTTCTGCGACGGGAACATAAGTTTCCTCGGCAGCAACATAAATATGTTACAAACGGGCGGCACGTACTTCAGGTTAGCTCCTGACTTCTGCATAGATAGGTGTCCCTGGTACCGTGACGTCTGTTGCCAGCCATTATAGTAGTCACAGGAGTGGAAACTGCTGCATGAAAACTATCCCTGTCAGATTAATCTGAGATGTGCTATTATTAGAGTAAGCAAACAAAGGCTTCATATTTCCTTTGTTTGTGCTCTGATTCACATCGGCTTCATGACAATTTAACACATGATACCAATAGTTCAGCCCATATAATTTGATAATTACTCTGGAAAGGAAAAACAAGCAAGCTGTTTTGTTATCTGGTACCAATTACTTGTAGCTTTGTTTGTTTTATCTACTGGAATGTGAAATAGGATCAAGTAAGTCTCTTTCATGGATGCACACAGAAAGGATTGGGTAGTACCAAGGGCGGCGGAACCGGGGGGGGGGCACAGGGGGCACGTGCCCCCCACTTTTCCTCAGGTTAAAAATGTGCCCTTTTTCTACATAAAAATTGAGGTGTCTCAGGTTAGCAAGAGGCCAGGGAACCAGAATGAACACTCGGGAAGGGCCGTTTCCGGCCATCTGAGGGGTTTGTAAAACCAAAAATTTTCTTGTACGCTGACCGCGCCAACTGATGGTGGCGCTCCGCTCAGATAGTCGTGCATATAACTTTGCAAATCCTGGCTATGCCCCTGACTTTTAATGAATTTCTGTGGGTCAAACTCAAAGCTATTTCGAATGGAAAAAATTTGTCAAGATATTAACAAGAAATAAACTCTAATTCGGAAGATTCCTACATTAGCAACTAGCATGATTTCATCCATTTTGTCTCAAAAGAAAACTTGTTCCTTGTTTCCCAATTTGCACATTGGATATTGCAGTGAGCTAGTAAGCATATTTTCCTTGAGGGGGGGGGGCGTTGATGGAGTGATGTGTAGACACAAATAAGATAATACAATAAGAGTTATAAAGGGTATTAAATATAAGGCTGCATCAGTCCAATCGAATTTCTGCAAAGTGCCCTTTGATGTCGGTGCCCCCCCAGATTCAAAGTGAGTCCGCCGCCCTTGGGTAGTACACTCAGCAGTATGCAATTGGGTAAGCCAAGGAACCACTCCCTGAGGAGACTGACTTTCAGATCATGAATGAAGTTCAGATGGCTCCAGTACTTTGCAATTAAACCCTCCTTCCTGTTCATCTTGAGGGAATAAGGAAGGCAGGATGATATCAAACTGTTGTCTTGTAATATAACTAAAATTATGGAACTGATGTAAGTCATGGAATTTAAGCTCACTTGGTACTATCAGTGTTACCTTAGGCTTTTGTCTTAAAATACCCCACAATTGATAATTCAAAATCATGGACCTTAAATATGAATGTGAGGGACTGACGGTGAGCTGGCGGCTGTGATATGCCAATGAGGCTTCTTCCCAAGTTCCTGCTTGCAGGAAGATCTAATATACATAGATACATACACACATAAACGCATACATACACGCATACATACACCCAAACATACACCCATACATACAAGCATACATACATGATATACATACAATGTTAAGCCGAGATTTACCTGTGACATCGATGAATCTAGTCGGCTGTTTACTAGAGCCTACTTCTATGGTAGTTTATTTACTCTCCTCCAATTGTGACACTGCTTCATAACCCAGCCTGGATTAATTGCACTAAGCTGTAATAAACCAATCCTTTTATGGAAAACACTCCCCCCCCAATACAGAGCTAAGAAAAACCTTGCAACAGTTGGGAGATATTCTAGCACTGTCAAAGTCATGTCTGAGAGCTCCTCATTTTGTAAATCTGTGATGTCATAACGCCCTCACTCACGGAATCGGAAAGCTTTCGTCTTTCTTTTTGCTTCAGTTCGTATCATATCTTCAAGGTAGAATGCTAACAGTGTTGACACAGGAAACCAATGCCATCATTAGGTCATGTAAAGAGCTTTAATATTGAAGAGTCAGCATTGTGTAAAACGTCATTACCATAACAGAAAATAGAGTAGTCATTGAAATAACTGTTGAAGAAGAACATAAACAAAGGTATGAAACTGAACGCATGTGTGACTCGATGATGTCAATTTTAGACTTGATCAAGTCTCCATCCAGTCTTGTATGTGAAGGAACGTTACTAAAGTTTTGATATCTCCTAAAATTATTCGGAGCTGGGAAGATGTTCACCAGAGTTTTCTTTAAGTGGTTGACTTGAGCAGTATCATTTCCACTATATTGTTTATTTTTCTTTTCTTTCTCACACCAGGGCTCTTGTGTATGGTCCCTCAGTTTGCTGCACATCCTCGCTACACTAGCCCTCCAGCAGCAGCCACTCCTACAGTAGAGACATCTGTTCACGAAACAATTGCAGAGGGAGGAAGTGATGCTACACAGCAAGCCGGCACTAGCCCTCCAGCAGCAGCCACTCCAACAGTAGAGACATCTGTTCACGAAACAGAGGGAGGAAGTGATGCTACACAGCAAGCCGGTACTAGCCCTCCAGCAGCAGCCACTCCCACAGTAGAGACATCTGTTCACGAAACAGAGGGAGGAAGTGATGCTACACAGCAAGCCGGTACTAGCCCTCCAGCAGCAGCGAAGACCACAGTAGAGACATCTGTTCACGAAACAGAGGGAGGAAGTGATGCTACACAGCAAGCCGGCACTAGCCCTCCAGCAGCAGCCACTCCCACAGTAGAGACATCTGTTCACGAAACAGAGGGAGGAAGTGATGCTACACAGCAAGCCGGTACTAGCCCTCCAGCAGCAGCGAAGACCACAGTAGAGACATCTGTTCACGAAACAGAGGGAGGAAGTGTTGCTACACAGCAAGCCGGCACAAGCCTTCCAGCAGCAGCCACTCCCACAGTAGAGACATCTGTTCACGAAACAATTGCAGAGGGAGAAAGTGATGCTACACAGCAAGCCGGTACTAGCCCTCCAGCAGCAGCGAAGACCACAGTAGAGACATCTGTTCACGAAACAGAGGGAGGAAGTGATGCTACACAGCAAGCCGGTACTAGCCCTCCAGCAGCAGCCACTCCCACAGTAGAGATATCTGTTCACGAAACAGAGGGAGGAAGTGATGCTACACAGCAAGCCGGTACTAGCCTTCCAGCAGCAGCCACTCCCACAGTAGAGACATCTGTTCACGAAACAGAGGGAGGAAGTGATGCTACACAGCAAGCCGGCACTAGCCCTCCAGCAGCAGCCACTCCCACAGTAGAGACATCTGTTCACGAAACAGAGGGAGGAAGTGATGCTACACAGCAAGCCGGTACTAGCCCTCCAGCAGCAGCGAAGACCACAGTAGAGACATCTGTTCACGAAACAGAGGGAGGAAGTGATGCTACACAGCAAGCCGGCACAAGCCTTCCAGCAGCAGCCACTCCCACAGTAGAGACATCTGTTCACGAAACAATTGCAGAGGGAGGAAGTGATGCTACACAGCAAGCCGGTACTAGCCCTCCAGCAGCAGCGAAGACCACAGTAGAGACATCTGTTCACGAAACAGAGGGAGGAAGTGATGCTACACAGCAAGCCGGTACTAGCCCTCCAGCAGCAGCCACTCCCACAGTAGAGACATCTGTTCACGAAACAGAGGGAGGAAGTGATGCTACACAGCAAGCCGGTACTAGCCTTCCAGCAGCAGCCACTCCCACAGTAGAGACATCTGTTCACGAAACAGAGGGAGGAAGTGATGCTACACAGCAAGCCGGTACTAGCCCTCCAGCAGCAGCCACTCCCACAGTAGAGACATCTGTTCACAAAACAACTGCAGAGGGAGGAAGTGATGCTACACAGCAAGCCGGTACTAGCCCTCCAGCAGCAGAGAAGACCACAGTAGAGACATCTGTTCACGAAACAGAGGGAGGAAGTGATGCTACACAGCAAGCCGGTACTAGCCCCCCAGCAGCAGCGAAGACCACAGTAGAGACATCTGTTCACGAAACAGAGGGAGGAAGTGATGCTACACAGCAAGCTGGTACTAGCCCTCCAGCAGCAGCAAAGACCACAGTAGAGACATCTGTTCACGAAACAATTGCAGAGGGAGGAAGTGATGCTACACAGCAAGCCGGTACTAGCCCTCCAGCAGCAGCCACTCCCACAGTAGAGACATCTGTTCACGAAACAATTGCAGAGGGAGGAAGTGATACTACACAGCAAGCCGGTACTAGCCCTCCAGCAGCAGCGAAGACCACAGTAGAGACATCTGTTCACGAAACAGAGGGAGGAAGTGATGCTACACAGCAAGCCGGTACTAGCCCTCCAGCAGCAGCAAAGACCACAGTAGAGACATCTGTTCACGAAACAGTTGCAGAGGGAGGAAGTGATGCGACACAGCAAGCCGGTACTAGCCCTCCAGCAGCAGCAACTTCCACAGTAGAGACATCTGTTCACGAAACAGAGGGAGGAAGTGATGCTACACAGCAAGCCGGTACTAGCCCTCCAGCAGCAGCCACTCCCACAGTAGAGACATCTGTTCACGAAACAATTGCAGAGGGAGGAAGTGATGCTACACAGCAAGCCGGTACTAGCCTTCCAGCAGCAGCCACTCCCACAGTAGAGACATCTGTTCACGAAACAGAGAGAGGAAGTGATGCTACACAGCAAGCCGGTACTAGCCTTCCAGCAGCAGCCACTCCCACAGTAAAGACATCTGTTCACGAAACAATTGCAGAGGGAGGAAGTGATGCTACACAGCAAGCCGGTACTAGCCCTCCAGCAGCAGCCACTCCCACAGTAGAGACATCTGTTCACGAAACAGAGGGAGGAAGTGATGCTACACAGCAAGCTGGTACTAGCCTTCCAGCAGCAGCCACTCCCACAGTAGAGACATCTGTTAAGACTAAACCACCTCCATCAGTGAGTGAGGCAAGATCTAGTAGAGAGTCATCTCACACTACAGAGGTGCCCCCAAAGGTAAGTTTTCTGGCTTCCATTCCTAAAATTGTCATTTGAGATTGAAAAATATATGGAATATCGAAATGACCACAATTAGGATGATTATCTAAAAGTACACAATGATGTAATAAAAGAATGCGGTAGTAAGGTTTACCACATTTAATGATAATGACGTAGAAAGACATGACGATTTTATACAAGTACATGATGATATTATGGAAGGCAATGCGAAGAAATTTGGTTACTTGTTAGCTCATACCAGCATGCTGGTGTGAGCTATTGTTACAGTGCGGCGTCTATCACCCTATCCGTCAACAATTGGTAAAACCTCTCCCACTCGCACAGTGTTTGATGGAATTTCATCAAACTTGGACACAAGGACCATTAGGTATAGGTCCATCAGTGATTGTCCGAAATTTGGGGTCAAAGGTCACCTGTGGGCCGTAATGGGCCATTTTGTGGAAATACGCAAAATGCTTCTTCTCCTACAGATTCCATGGTACAGTGTTGAGGGTTTGTCACGATAGTACTATGGAAGTTTTACCTTCAGGGTGTTCATGAATTTGAGATCAAAGATCAACTAGGGGTCTGTTGTGGCCAGGGCCGCGGCCCTATATTTTCAAATTGCTCCTGTTCGTACAGTGTATGGCCAGTTATAATGAAACTTGGCCACAACATTCCTCGGGATTAGAGTTACGAGGGGTGTTCAGAAAATTGAGGTCAAATGTCATTTAGGGGGTCATCGGGGGTCATTCTTTGTAATATATTCAAATATCTCAATCTCCTCAAGATTTTGATGGATCATATTCAAAGTTGAACTGATGATTGTTGGATTGTGTATGTATAAGGTGATGCCTAATAATTTTTGGTCAAAAGTTAATTACAATTAATCCCCATTGTTTAAAAAAATCTGAGCCTTCACCTTTTGCCAAAGCTTCCTTTAATTTGTCAACCAGTCTCTGCAGTGTTTGTTTACATTTGTGGTTAAGCTCTGCAGAGGCTGTTAGTGGAATTAAAGCAGGACTGGGAGTTGTTATTAACTGTTGAACTGTAAGCATGAGAGCCCAATAGCCAATCAGCACTTGCCGATTCTTAGAAGTCTTTGAGCCTGAGGTATGTAGGCAGCCAGCCAAAATTTTGGCAAGGAGTGCTTCAGGTCTGCTCAGGTAGAGGGGAGAAAGTTTAATAGGGTAGGTCAATGGTATTGTTTGAGAGAGTGGGGAAAATAGGATTTAAAGGGGGAAAATAGGAATTATAGCCAGTGGTGTAGCCAGGATTCTGCTAACGGAGGGAGGGGGGGGGGGTTATCCCTCATGGGCCCAAAATTGGTGGAATCTGAAAAATGGCCTGAAATTTGGTGGGCCATAAAGTTTTGTGGGCCCTACATTTTTAAGCTTGAAAAGGTATGAGCTTCTGCACCATTGGTGCTCTAGTGTTTGATATAAACGACAGTTTCAGCGTATATCATATCCATATGATCATATCAGACTTAATATTTGATAAGGTAGGTTGTGATATATCGTGAGCGCATATTCTAGTAAAGGTTTCATTACAATTTACTTTTGACAATTGCAATGAGTATGGAAGAAAATGATACATATATTCTTTGTTATGAGATACATATAGATAACAAAAGCAGTTTTTGGTCAAAATGGAATTATCTTGTGTACAGAGTTTCTTTCAAGGTCATTGTTGAAATGTGTGCTAATTGAAGCAAGGAATCCTGCTGGAAATAAATCTTGATCAGTCAAGCAAATGAACTATGTTAATGGGACTTGGGGTATTGAGAAGGCTTTCTGGTCACTTCGCCCAACAACCATTTCGCCCAACTGCCATTTTGCCCAACTAGCATGGTCATATCGCCCAACCAGCATGGTCAACTCGCCCGACCAGCATGGTCATTTCGCCCAACCTTGTTGGTCAGTGGCGGAGCTAGGGGTATCCGTCAGGAGGGGCGAGAATGGTCTGTAGGGGCGCTTTCGACACTATCTAAGGGGATCGCTACCACAGGTCGGCGCGTAGCGTACCAAAATTTTTTGAGTTAAGATACTCCCTAGATCGCCGGAAATAACCCTACCCGGGCCTGGCTAATTTGCTGATAAACGAAGAATAAATGTATGTCATCGCCAAATTACACCATCAAAATGTGGCAAATGTCAAAAGATAGGTGAGAGAGCATAAAAAAAGTCGATAATCGCGAAGAAGTAAAATGTGGTAAAGAGCTGAAAAGGGCGTCAGCAGTCCATTTGAGTCCGTCAGGGGGGGCATCCGCCCCTGACTGTATGGACGCCCCGCCACTGTTGTTGGTCACTTCGCCCAACCATTTTGTTACTCAGTCAGAATAATATCACTTTTTCTATTTCCTTAGTTCAATTTGATTTATTTTGGGTTATATTACTTCGTGGTAGGTGAATAAAGTGATGTCCCTTCGATATCGATCGGAGTCTGAGTTATTTCGGGTATAATGGGAGGATTACACTACTTTAGGCAGTTACGCATACAATGGAAGTTATTATTACTATACAAACAAAGGGGAATCGGTCTCCATAAAAACCTATCAAACCTAACCTCTAAAACACTGATCCATCCTACCGACTAACAATTCCCGAACGTATACTTATTAAATTGGAAAAAAATTAAATATAAAACCTGTCTGTTATATTGAAGTATAATATTTAATCAATGTAACCACTGTATAAATGTAACCACACATGTAATCACATATATGTAATCAATACGTATCCCGTAAGTATAATATTTAATCAATGTTGGTCGAAATGACCAGCAAGGTTGGGCGAAATGACCATGCTGGTTGGGCGAAATGACCTACAAGGTTGGGCGAAATGGTAAGGTTGGGTGAAATGGCAGTTGGGCGAAATGGTTGTTGGGCGAAGTGACCAGCTTCCTTGAGAAGCATTACAAAATATAAAATTCATCAAAATAAGTTGTACGTATGTACACCCTGCATGTATACATACGAATATTAGATCCTCCTTGCGAAGAAGTCATCATTGGCTTATCAAAGCCGCAAGCTGACGGAAGTCAGTCTCTTAGATTCATATTTAACATAGTCAGTGATTATGAATTGTCAACAACTCTGTAACTGGACGACATACATTAATCTTGGAGTGACTCGAACTCAGGACTTTATGATTGAAAGGCACTGAGGTACTGAGTTACTGAGGTTATGAGTTACTGAGGTACTTAAATTATGAATACAATTTACCATAATGAAGTCAAATATATGCTTCAGCGAGCATTGAATCAATCCTACAAAAAGATTTGCGCTATGAGATGTTGGATGATAGCACCTGTTGGATGACACCTGTGGGGTTACTGCACAGTTAAAATCACATGTGCAGCCAACCTAGTATACTCTATACTCTGGAATGTGACTTTGATCAATGATAACCTGAATTTCTTATTTCAGGTTTCCCCATTATATATCATCTGTGGGAGTATCACCATGATTTATGTTGTTGCTCACTAGCAACTATTTGACCTCATGAGGTTGAGGTCAAATGGTCTATTGGATAGGGTGGTAAAAGTTTGTTCTTGATGGCTTCACTTGCTTGAGCTGTACTAATAATGCCAAGAAATGTCTGTGGACAGAACTGGTGGGGTTACTAGGTCAGTCATAAATTATCATTGCAGGAAATATATAAAATCAAAGAAATGGGGGGGAGAGTAAAGTCTGCTTAACCAAATTGTCAATTAGTCTCTAGGGAAAGTGGTGGAACTTTATGGCATCCTTTTACTGTGTGGCTAAAAGTTGACTAGTAAGGGAGTGTTGGCATGTTAATGTGAGAATCAGTTTTGATGAAAACCTGTTGGCTTTTTGAGTCATCTGTTTATAGTAAGGACAGACAAGGGTAGGTGTGTCAGTTAGTGGATTAGTATTCACAATTTATATTTGGAGTGCAGGGTATAAATATGAAACAATCTGTGAAATCTGTAAAACTACTCTGCAAGTAAGTAGCCAAGGACCTGGGATGGTATAAATGCTCACTATTAACAACGTGGTCATCTATTGTATATTGCATGAGCATTTAACTCTTCTAATAATAATAATGATAATAATTATAAAACTAATAAATAACATTTATACACTGCCTAATACCAAAAGTTTCTAAGCACTTAACAAAGATCCTAACAAAGGTCCTGACTTTAAACTCATAATTTGCAATTTGTGTTTGAGTTCTGATGAAACTCTCACCAGTTTAAATTTTGAATATGTCTGTGGATTTACATTCAATAGCTTTTTATTACAATAAACTCAACTGGGCTGAGATATTTGATGCTGATGGTAAGGGAAAGGAAAGAAAAAAAACCTCATGTGCAACTGGAAATAAAGATGGTGCAGCCTTCCATGGAAGTAAATGTAGCATTACAGGCAAACCTATTGCACACACTAGTAGGCAAGATATGCACCATGATCCCTAAACCACACTTCAGAGTCTGATATGTTATGTACTATGCTGACTATACATACTATGTACACTACAAGACTACTGATCTTACTACCATGGGAGGAGGAGTGTACAGCCTGGCATTTGTTGCCAATTATACAGTGAATAGGACAAATGCAAACTATTTAATTCGATCCCCTCTGAAATGGAGCATCTCAGCAGGGTACTTGGTAGCACAGACCTTTGTGACTTGAGCGGAGAGCTAGGCTCAATCTTTACAGAACTATGTACTGTAAATTTATGAATAACTAGGATATTTGGCGTTGCACAATCTCAATCAACAAATTATCAAATCGATTAAAATTAATTGAATTTCGTGAACTCTAGGGGTGGACGTCTGACAGCCATCAGTTCTTTCTTTTGAGGGTGATTTTAAAGAGGCATGACCATATTCCAGGTATTTAAGCAAATTGGTCAGTGACTAACTGACACTTAACCTTCTTAGGGTCATGCTCAGTATTGGGTAACCACAGACTTGGAAACATGCAGACTTCTCCACATTCTTCAAATTGTAACTGGTTTAGTCATTTTACATTTGAATACTGCTGGACCAGGGAGATTACTTTTAGGGAATGCCAGTTGATGAAATTGGAGGTTGGAGAAAAATTTGGCTGATTTGAATTTTGAAGAGCTACCGCAGTGTGAAATTTTTCTGAGGTTTGGAAGTTGAGCTGAGTAACACTAAAATCTAATTTTGAGCTGGGTTAATAATGGGAGCTAGTTTTAATATGCAAACATAATAAGTTGGTAGTTTGAGAAAAAAACTGAGCAGATTTGAATTATGAAGAGCTACAGTGTGAAATTTTTGTGAGGTTTGGAAGTTGAGCTGAGTTTACTAAAATGTAATAACTGATGATAATATTATACCTATCATGTGTTGCTGTAACTAATATATCATTTCTATGGTGTCAAATGGTGGGATGGTTTGAAATTTGGTGTAAGTTGCAACATCCTGATAATGATACACTAGGTTTGAGTTCTTTCCTATATCATACTTAAAGGCATTGAAGACTCGCCCCAAATGAAATTTTCTTCTTGTCCCTTCAAAATGCAAACAGTAATGAAATGTGGTACCTTGTTATCTTTTATCTACACCTGAGATGAACACACTGAGATGTCCACACTGTTTTGTGGGTATTGACCATAGCTGTATGTATTGACTGTACACTAGGTGTCTAATTACCGACGGTAGCAAGCTCAGTGTGTGTATTTTCTGGGATCGTTGGTGGTGTCTAACACTTCTATTACACCTCATTCCAAACTAGGTCAGATTACCAGCATGAGACGTTTCTTGTACGCAAGTCTTCACACCCTTTAATGTATCTGAGCATCATCCTACAAGCAGAGAGTGTGTAGATAATCAGTGAGCATTTTACTGACATATGTATTTAACAGAAGAGAATGCTGGAAGGAAAATATAATAGCTCATTGCGGCAGTCTTTGTCAACGATATCTGATTCCTAGCTGTTCAAAGACAAAATTATCTTCAGTGGATTTAGCGCTGATGGGTGTGCTTATATATATTGTATATATTGTTTGTGTGTGTTTGTGTACATGTAAATGCCACATGAGGTGTCTTAGTGTACATCAGGCATGAGACTCTTCCGCGGAAACGCGGATTTCTGATTTTTTTTCTTTTCATTTTCGCGTTTTTTCTCGTAATTCACGTTTTTTATTTTTTTTATGATTTTTTTTATTTAATTATTATTTTTTTTTTCCCCCGAACATGCTGGACTGTAAAGGGAAGGAACACCGAATTTGACCAGTGGTGGAATTAAGTAGCACAAAACAAGCAAAAAAGCCATTTTTTGGTTCAAAAAAGCTAATGGATAAATTATACAAGCAGAAATTCCACACTTTTTTGGCGAGTTACGTGATGTGATAGATTCCATCTAGAGTCCACCATTTTGCATCTAAGCCCTCCTTACCTGACAAAAAAATTCTAAACGGGACGGGGACACCCCTTCCCCTCAAACCCCTCCCCCAGGACGGCGATCGATAAATTTCAGATTTTTTTTCCCCGGCTCAGTCTCATCCCTGAATACTGGAGGTATTCAATGCTATACAAAATAACATGGAAATACTAGAGGTATTCAATGCTGTACAAAATAACATGGAAATACTAGAGGTATTCAATGCTATACAAAATAACATGGAAATACTAGAGGTATTCAATGCTGTACAAAATAACATGTAATACTGGAGGTATTCAATGCTATACAAAATAACATGGAAATACTAGAGGTATTCAGTGCTGTACAAAATAACATGGAAATACTAGAGGTATTCAATGCTATACAAAATAACATGGAAATACTGGAGGTATTCAATGCTGTACAAAACAACATGGAATACTGGAGGTATGTGAGGCTATACAAAATAACATGGAAATGCTGGAGGTATTTGATGCCATACAAAATAACATGGAAATACTGGAGGTATTCAATGCTTTACAAAATAACATGGAAATACTGGAGGTATTCAATGCTGTACAAAATAAACTGGAGATATTCAATGCTATACAATATAACATGGAATACTGAAGGTATTCAATGCTATACAAAATAACATGGAAATGCTGGAGGTATTCAATGCTATACAAAATATCATGGAAATACTGGAGGTATTCAATGCTGTACAAAATAAACTGGAGATATTCAATGCTATACAATATAACATGGAATACTGAAGGTATTCAATGCTATACAAAATAACATGGAAATACTGGAGCCTGGAGGTATTCAATGCTATACAAAATAACATGGAAATACTAGATGTATTCAATGCTGTCTAAAATAACATGGAAATACTAGAGGTATTCAATGTTATACAAAATAACATGGAAATACTAGAGGTATTCAATGCTGTACAAAATAACATGTAATACTGGAGGTATTCAATGCTATACAAAATAACATGGAAATACTAGAGGTATTCAATGCTGTACAAAATAACATGGAAATACTAGAGGTATTCAATGCTATACAAAATAACATGGAAATGCTGGAGGTATTCAATGCTGTACAAAATAAACTGGAGATATTCAATGCTATACAATATAACATGGAATACTGAAGGTATTCAATGCTATACAAAATAACATGGAAATACTAGATGTATTCAATGCTGTCTAAAATAACATGGAAATACTAGAGGTATTCAATGTTATACAAAATAACATGGAAATACTAGAGGTATTCAATGCTGTACAAAATAACATGTAATACTGGAGGTATTCAATGCTATACAAAATAACATGGAAATACTAGAGGTATTCAATGCTGTACAAAATAACATGGAAATACTAGAGGTATTCAATGCTATACAAAATAACATGGAAATGCTGGAGGTATTCAATGCTGTACAAAATAAACTGGAGATATTCAATGCTATACAATATAACATGGAATACTGAAGGTATTCAATGCTATACAAAATAACATGGAAATGCTGGAGGTATTCAATGCTGTACAAAATAAACTGGAGATATCAATGCTATACAATATAACATGGAATACTGAAGGTATTCAATGCTATACAAAATAACATGGAAATACTAGAGGTATTCAATGCTATACAATTGACATGGAATACTGGAGATAATCAATGCTATACATATAACATGGAATACTGGAGGTATTCATGCTATGCAAAATAACATGGAAATACTGGAGGTATTCGATGCTATTGTCTGATCAGAATTTTTCTCTGGTAGAGAAAATTAATAGTGCTGAAAATAATATTTTGAATCAATGCTATTAACTTGCACCATAAAAGTTCAAAGAGTAAAGGAAAATGAGAAAAACAATGACAAGGAGCAACAAAAATGTATCAGTTGCTCCTGGTAGATGTTGCCCGGGCTGTTATACCATTTACAGATTGATCAATGTGGGAGCTCCCGACCGTGAGTGAGTTCTTCCATATTGAACAAAATTTTAATAGCTTGAGTATAGCTTATTGTTAGATAAAAGAAGACAAGAAAAGAAATTGTTCTTACTTTTCCAAAATCAATCTAAATTACAATTACATCTGGTAAGAGTTTTTAGTTTTAATACTTAAATTTTATTTTATTTATTTATTTTTAGTCTGTAACCAATTTTTAAACTATAAAATTCTGGACTATTAAGCTAGAGTAAACAACATAAATGTCTTTCATAATCATTTTAATCTTGAGATGTGAATTTAATTACTGTGGCGTGTTTTGTTGAACTTTCTTCTAGGACATCAAAACTAAATACAGTTTTTTAAAATACAAAAAAAATACAGACAGTAAGTAAAGCTTTGCAATTGAACTTTAAATGAGTGAACATATTACTGAACTCAAGTTTTTATTGAGGTTTGTTTGTGTATCATATCATGTCATGTATCATTAAGTCTTGCTGTATACTATTTCTGTCAATAGCTTAGTAGTAACCTGCTCTGATCAATGAAGAGATTGAATTAATTAAAAAAATAAAACCTAACCTAGACATTCAACTCTATTTATAGCATACTGTGTAGCCAACATAGCACACTATGTAGCTAACGTAGCATGCTATGTAGCTAACATAGCACACTATGTAGCTAACATAGCCAGGCATGAGACTCTTCCGCGGAAACGCGGATTTCAGATTATTTTTTTTTTCATTTTCGCGTTTTTTCTCGTAATTCGCGTTTTTTATTATTTTTTATTATTTTTTTTATTTAATTTTTTTTATTTAATTTTTTTTATTTAATTTTTTTTTATTTATTTTTTTATTTTTTGCCGAACATGCTGGACTGTGCAGGGAAGGAACACCGAATTTGACCAGTGGTGGAATCAAGTAGCACAAAGCAAGCAAAAAAGCCTTTTTTTGGTTCAAAAAAGCTAATTGATAAATTATACAAGCAGAAATTCCACAATTTTTTGGCGAGTTATGTGATGTGATAGATTCCATCTAGAGTCCACCATTTTGCATTTAAGCCCTCCTTACCTGACAAAAAAATTCTAAAGGGGAGGGGGACCCCCTCCCCTTAAACCCCTCCCCCAGGACGGCGATCAATAAATTTCAGATTTTTTTTCCCCGGCTCAGTCTCATCCCTGCATAGCACACTATGTACCTAGCATGCATACTATGTAGCCGACATAGGACATTATGTACCTAACAGAGCACACTATGTAGCTAACATAGCACATTATGTAGCCACGATTGGACAATGTGTTGCTTACATTTCACACTATGTAGCTAAGATAGCACACCATGTAGCTAACATAGCACATTATGTAGCTAACATAGCATACTATGTAGCTAACAGCATACTATGTAGCTAATGTAGCATACTATGTACCTAACATGCATACTATGTAGCCGACATAGCACATTATGTTCCCAAACAGAGCACACTATGTAGCTAACATAGCATATTATGTAGCCACGATTGGACACTGTGTTGCTAACATTTCACACTATGTAGCTAAGATAGCACACCATGTAGCTGACATAGCACACTATGTAGCCAACATAACACATTATGTAGCTAACATAGCATACTATGTAGCTAACATAGCATACTATGTAGCTAATATAGCACATAATGTAGCTAATATAGCACATTATGTACCTTACAGAGCACACTATGTAGCTAACAGCATAATATGTAGCCAACATTGGACACTATGTAGCAAACATTGCATACTATCTCTAACATAGCATACTATGTAGCCAACATAGCATACTATGTACGTAACAGAGCATACTATGTAGCTTACATAGCATACTGTGTAGCTAATATAGCACACTATGTAGCTAATATAGCCGACTTTGCATAACAGATTCTTGGCTTAAGTTTTTCTTCATGTTAAAAAGATAGTCTGCAAATTTCAGAAGGATGAGTTACAATGTTCTTCTTTCCAAATATAAGTTTTCCTCAGGACCATCATTTTTACTTTTGATCATGTAATTATTAATAATTCAATAATAATCAAAGTTAAGAAAAGTTGTAGGAATAGCTCTTGATATTAGCTCAATTTGATTGACTTTCATGTTGCCATATGCTAATATAGGCATTGGGAACCTTCTATATGTTTTATTATTGGAATTATTAATGTGAGCGCCATAAAAATCCTAACAGTCAGTATTAATATAGATGTGTTTTGTTAAATACTGAGTTTCATTATTTATAGTAGATTTGCTTTCAGATCACCTAGTTTTGGCTTAAATTGTAAGCTGGGACGATGTCACAAATATATTCAATAAATTCTCTAACCTTTTGATTTCTATCATCTCCATAAATTTCTCAGGTGTTTCTTTGACTGATAGCAATTTTCACAGTTCTTCAACCTTTTCTCTTGCTTGTTTAATTTCAGAAACCAAAGACAATAAACAGCAAGACCGAACAATCAAAGTCAGTCACCATCAAGATTGCTATATCTGTAAGTAACATTTTTAGCATGAGAATTATTTCAGATAGCAATGTTAACATGTCATGTCATGTGAAGCAGAAGTAGTTCAATGCTTTTAGGCTTGTGCACTTTGAGAGAATTAGATTAGATTTAGACTTTGATGATCAGGACAGTCTCCGATTTAGCCTGAGAAATAGAAAGTAGCTTTCTTTCTTTCTCGAAAGACTTATTTTACTAACTACAGACAGGTAGCCGGAAGTTTTTGGACAGATTCTTAGGTCTCATCAAAATTGTGCAAAATACAAGAACAAGTGGAAGGTTTAGAGATATAACTTGAACCAGAACAGCAGTAAGCCATCTCGCTGTTCCATTAAAAGCAGTTTTACCAAGACAAAGTAGAAGAAATGTACAGGTAAACCGATATTGTATGTGCATAGTGAACTTAGCAACAGCAATCATATACAAGCATGTCACCATCAATTATGTCATTTTACAATGCACGAATATTCAGTTGAGCATTAATAATTGTGTTTAGTCTTTCATCAAAGCGAAAAACTAGAAATGATGGCAAAAGCTTGAGATTGTGTTCAACAATTTAAAGTCCATCACTCTCTGCCCTAGGGTGGAGTTTTGAAAACCACATCCTTCATCTCATGTTCTGTTAGACTAAATGCATCGATTTCAAAATCTGGTCTAACTATATAGCTTGCAATGTCAGCAGATAGAGTGATAGTATCTTGTGTGTGGCAATCTTTCTGAAAATGCTCTTGTACCTCATATGAAATATGGACATATTTTCTTCCGGAAGAGGAAAGCTAAGTTATGAAATATCTGTATTCGAGTGATGGATACATGGTACCTTGATTCTACCACGTTTCAAGAAGCAGTCAAGAACAAGTTTATGAAAGGAAACCCAACGCTTGAAAGGAATATTTGTGTTCCATTTTTTCTGGTAACCAAACCTTCTCAAGGAAACACAGCAATCAGCGAAACATATATATATCTACGTTATAACCATGATATGGAACTATTAGCGTGGAATCATCGATATTCCCCACGGGAATATCCCTATGAAGCGATATACGTCCGGTCCATTTACAACCTCAGGAGTTTATTCTAGTAGTCAATGTGTTTTCACCAAGACAAAACCAAGGTATCTCTTGGCTATTTAAAATGTAACTTGTATCTTACACTATATAGTATGATCTACAACAAACCAAGATTAATCAATAAACTTCGGTAAAGCTATATTTCTGACTAAGTCTCTGCTGTTATGTACAGACCATGTTTTGAGTTAATACATTTTCGCAGAACCTGAAATCCAAACTGAATAAAAGCAGGAGAAGAAAGAAGGATGCTACCCTTGATGAGGTAAGTGGTCGTAAAAAATGATCCGCTGGGATCCCCAGGCCACACACTCTTGTTCTCATAGTCGGAACAAGTTCGAGCATGGGCTGTGAGCAGTTTTCTCGCGTACAGAAAACCTAACGTTCTGTCAAATTTTAGCTGTGCTTGTTCTTTTGATCATTGTTGATATTAAGCAAAATCCTAAGTTTGAGGAAGTTTGTTCATCCTTTCATTTGATATATTTAATAAAAATGAAACAGAAAACTATATTTTCTGAAACAAATGACAAAACTTTGAATCGATAACTCAAGAAATTTGAGTGAAGTAGAGTATAGAGTTAAATTACCTTTCGACTGACATGTACATTCAAATAGCATATTCTTGAGAGTGCTATGATGTAATGTATAAGTGGTTTAATGTAGCAAACATTCACTATTCTTTACACAGTTGTGTAGAAGGATAACACTAGAGTAAGGGGAGGAAAAGTTAATTCTATCTTTTGAACACAGCGACCTGCCCATGACTCCCACATGCGCAGTAAGACCCGAGATCTTCAAAGGTCCTGTGGTGAGGAATTCAGCAGATCATTACAATGTTTTTTAAAGGAAACATCACTGATGTAAAAATGTGAAATATGTTTGAGACTAATTGAATAATGTCATTTCAATGTAAGATTTTGCCCTGTACTTTGTGAGCAGAGTTGCCTGAGACTATTTTCAACCTCTTTCTCTTAATACTGTTACAAACATTGTAACAAAGCCTATTGCAGTAATAAGTGTTGGTAGTGCATGCACTCATTTACTATAGAACTTTCAAGCACAATTTAGGTAGATTGCTAGTAGCTTGTGAGCACATTAAAAAAAAGAAAAAGAAAAATGTGCAGCATGAAATGCACTATATGCATGCTATCTAATCACTACTGGACGATAAGAGAACGTCTTACCAACACTGGACTTGTACGCACAACTTTTCTTGGTCAGGGGTGGGGGAGGGAGGGGGACGTTGGAGTGGTGATTTGGTTTAGTTTACTTTACTCGTTATGGGAGAAGGTGGAGATGGGGTGGGGGAAGGAAGCAGGGTTTGGGACAGTCGGCCTGGGGCGAGAGGAAGGAATCAGAAGATGTTGTTTGAAGATATTATTTTTCACAATGAGTACATGTGAGTCTTCCAATTCATGCTGGTTACTTCCATGAGCAATGCTCAACAAAATTTCTCCTTCTTGCAGCATACAAGAATTTGGTTTTGAGGGATCTTTGATTCTCCCCTGAGATAGATGTGTATAGATTTGTTATTTTAAACTGGTATTTGTTTTGATATTTTCACTTTTAGTTTGATATTCATCTTTGGTATATTGTTTTTTTGATGTTGCATATATATGTATATTTATATATGGATCGAAATAACATGAATTCATAAAAGTACAGTATTCAGTGACATATTTAGCTTCTGTGATGGGCTTAGGTAATTGTCATGTCATACAAAGTGCATCTTTATTTAAAATATCTGACGTGGAACACTTGCAGCTTAAATCAAAATTGGAAGTTATCTTGAAAAAATTGATGTGGAGATATGACCAACCGAAAACTGATTGTATTTGATGATCGGTGACCCATGTTTCCATATTCTCATTTTTAGAATGACGTAAAAGAGATATGGAGAGAACAGTACGAGCAGGAGTTTCTGAACAAAGTGGCAGAGGTTACTCGAAAAGCTACGGGGAATGAAAAGTTTCCTCAGCCTGAGGATATCTACTACATTGATCCAACACCTCTAGTTGTAGGCAATCAACTGCTTGTTTCGTTTGCAATCAAATATCCCGGCACGTCTGCAGAAGGTGAGGTGGATTTGAAGGAAAATCAAAACAATGTTCAGTTTTTCATGAAAAGTATGTTAATTGCAAGAAATCTTATAATTGGAAGGGATCGTCCATGCTGTGGCAGGAATTGCGACTGACCGTAGTTTGTGTACAGCTACACTGCCCTTGAGTGTACTACCTTAGAAAAGGGAATGTTGGTCCCAATTCTTATCTTTTTGACGGAGAGGGGAGGGGATCTAGGGGGCAGGAGGTGTGTATAAGGTGCGGTCATTTGTCCTCTTATATTGAGAAGATGAATTCATGTGCAGGTCCATTGCTTGTTCCTAGGAAATGAACGAACCTAAACTGAATACAGTCATTCGTCTAATATCGGACTTCCTGGGATAATGGGTTTACATGTTTACAGTATGAATACCTCAAGCCAGTGGTTATTCTAGCTATTCTCACGCAGTTAATATGAGTTCCGACCAAAAATCACCAAGTTTTGCATCACTGTGTTCAGATATCATGAGAACAGGGAATGTTTATCTCACATTTCTCATTTGTGGAGAAAGGGTTGGGGAGGGGGAGGGGTGGGTAGGGGTAATATAGAAGATTTATATCCTCACATATTGAATAAAAAAGTATTCCTTTTGTCTATAAAGTATCAAAATAGAACAGCAGTGATTAATGATGTCATGTATCAAAGTTTAGAATACTCATTAGTCAGTCTTCACGGTATGCTAGTCATGGCTTGGTTTTAAAATGTCCAAGTGCAACACCGGTTGGTCTCTTTATGTAATTATTATGTAGACACAGCAGCTACCTTTTCAATACAGTTCTACAATTTTTTGAGCAAAATGTGTCTGTTTGCTACACTCACATTATAGATTGGCGAAAGTAAAAAATGGCAAACTGATGGTCCATACGTAGCTTCCAGATTATGACAGAGTTGCGGGAACAGAAGTGACCATGATAGTCACAGGTTAGCTGGTAATGTTGTGGAGTTGGGGTTAGCACCTGTCAGTGGATCTGGGAGTTTAATCTACATATTGACACATAATGATTTTGGACTCTTTTCCTCCATAGCGATACTAATCTCTCTTCCTTTTAATATCACTTATTCTTTAACAGTTTACATGGATGGTTCTATAGTGTACGATGCAATGAAGGCAGAAACCAAAGAATTTCAGTCACAGGTAAGATGGAGTGTACAAATATTAGGCCTTAGTGCTATCGCCATAAAAGAGGGGGAGGGGGGGGGGGCTGTAGCAGTGTCCAGGCGAAATCAGTTGCAGATAAACACTAGTGTAAGTAAAAGAACAGCCCAGAGGTGACTTGAATTTAGACCTGCTAAAGAGGAGGACCTTCATGTATGTGGGTAAGTAAGTGGGTTATATAATTCTTTCATGCCATTTTCAAGATATTTCTGGTTGAAGTTGTCACAATTTTTTACCAAAAGGGAACATGGATCTTTAAGGTATGATATGTCTGAGATGCACTTTAAAAACAAAGAAAAGCTGATGGTCTTTGTTTTTCACACTATTGTGAACAGAAGTTTAATGTAATTGATACAATAACTCAGTGGATATTTGGAGTATCTCTCACATCACACTTTATTCAAGTTCACTTTCCATACAAAAAGTAACTTCAAATTAATATATCCAGAAAAAGGCTTGTAGGAATTTAAGAGTTTTCACCAAGATACCCTGATTGTATTTAACTTGACCAAATGAATCTCCAAATTATACATTTATATTACGGACAAATAACCAAAAATTGCTGGTGACATGTGCGTAATGTTTCCAAATTGTCTTGTCACTTGTTAATAGTCAATATGATCACAGGTACCCCACAGGTACCTTTAAGTCCACCTCCCCCCTCCCATCCCACTCCACATCACCCCCATCACTGCCAATCTTGATGTGGGAGGTTGTTTAGTCAGATTGGTGCATACATCCAATATCTTAACTGACACTTGAAGACAGGTTTATTATTTAGTTGACAAGGAATTATTTCTCTCTTCCAGACTCATAGTCAATGATTCATGAAGCATCAGCTATATGTTTTGCAGTATTTTTTTCTTGCATGGATTATTCATGTCTATATTTTTCAAGCTTTGTCCATCTAGAGTGGTCACAATTAAGTGTCATTGTAATAACTCATATGTATTGTATTGTACTGTAAATTGACATTTATTCCAAATGAAACATTCAGACTAAGGCAGAAGATTTCTGTATGATTTTGTACAAGCAGACCCCCCCACCCCCCCACTATGTGTATGAACAGCTCTATAGCTATCAGTCTGTTAAAGTCTTTGTCAAGCTTACATGATGAGGAGGACGCTAATGTCTATAGCTATTAGTCTGCTTAAGTCTTTGTCAAGCTTACATGATGAGGAGGATGCTAATGTGTAAAGCTATCAGCCTGTTAAAGTCTTTGTCCAGCTTACATGATGAGGAGGACGCTAATGTCTATAGCTATCAGTCTGTTAAAGTCTTTGTCAAGCTGAAATGATGAGGAGGATGCTAATGTCTATAGCTATCAGTCTGTTTAAGTCTTTGTCAAGCTTACATGAGGAGGGGGACTCTAATGTCTATAGCTATTAGTCTGCTTAAGTCTTTGTCAAGCTTACATGATGAGGAGGACGCTAATGTGTAAAGCTCTCAGCCTGTTAAAGTCTTTGTCCAGCTTACATGATGAGGAGGACGCTAATGTCTATAGCTATCAGTCTGTTTAAGTCTTTTTCAAGCTTACATGATGAGGGGGACGCTGATGTCTATAGCTATCAGTCTGTTAAAGTCTTCGTCAAGCTTACATGCTGAGGAGGACGCTAATGTCTTCTCGGCAATATTCGCTGGAGCCTTGTCATCATAGGATCCATTAGTAGCTAGGATCCATTAAAGCTTGACTTGCTCTCCATCTCGATTAATAAGGGAGTGTTTTCCTACTGTGTTATCCGGATTTGAAAAACACAAATCTTTAGATTTTCCAAGAGGGAAAGGTTTGGTTGGATTACCAGAAGCATTTAAGCAGTTTTATATGAATACTTTATGACATCGAATAACAGAATACGATATGCTTGGCACAGTATCCAGTTTTCTGAACCACACAGTATGCAATACTGTGTCAACAAGTTCTATGATTCCAATAAAGTCTAGAGGTATCAGAATGGGTTTTGAGATAATTGTCAAAAAATAACTATCAAAGACAAAAAGAAAGAAAAAATATGAAGTATTTATGACGATGACTTTTAAGATTAATAAACAGTAAAAGGAATAGTTTCAGTTATGATTCATAAATTGTACAGCGTTGTCAAAATTGTACAGTGTCTGACAAAAGAAGATATTTTTCTGTGTGTAGCTATTGATGATGAAGACATTATATATAGCGATCATTTAGCAGAGTACATACTAATGTGGGATGTTCATTAGAATTAAGACAAGACAATGTATATTTGTCTTAGTTTAATTGTTGCTTGTGAGGAGCTCAGTTGTTATATAATGGTCTATGACCATTTCACCTTTAGGGAATAATGTGCCTTGATGGTTAAAGGCCAGCTATATTCAGATGCCTATTAATCTTGATTGACAGTATAAATGTAACATGCACTGCATATGGTAATTTCCTGCTTTTAATGCCTGCTCTGGGAGTTTATATGCTTTCCCATGCTGCCCAAGAGATAAATTAAATAACATATCAGAATGCCTTAAACTGAGCTTTAGTCCACACCCTCCCCCCCCCCCCACCCCCGATCACCTCTTAAAGTTAAACAAACTGTTAGAAGGAAGGTATTGTATGGAGAGAATACAGGTGGGAGTATAGTTTGAAATGAACTGTATTTTCTGCATCTGGGTTAAATGTTACATACATCATCATTGCCCAAGATAACATCTGAACCTTTACTCATACTGAGAGTAACAAGCAAACCTGCCTATTCATGTATTAATAAAAAGGTGGGTTCGTTTACATCAAATAGCTGATTTGCTTGCAGGCAGACATCAAGCATAAAACTTTTTATCAGATGCTATCTCTTGCACGTTCATCAGATTAACATGCTCTCTGACCTTCCCACAGAGTTACATCTGGAACAAAAGAATAAATTCCCAGCAGAGTTTCCTCTGGTACTGGCTTGAGATGATTCAAGCTTTCTCGCCACTTTCCATTATTTCTGTTATTATCTACTTGCTAATATTTGTCCAGTCCCTGAAGCTAAAGAGTTTTTAACCGTAGAGCAGCACACCCTTGGATAATCAGTGAGTGAGCTATAACGTAGAGAATAGCAGACCACATATGACGGATCAAAAGAAGAATAATGTATGGATATGTATTTATCTTATGCATTTCACATTGCATTGAGCCTCCAGCTATTTCTATTTAAGCCTTTGCACGGCGGCTGTAGAAAGGCCCCCGCATTTACGGGAGTCAGATAACAATCCCAATGGCAGGAAATGTAATTTTATGAGAACAAAACAAGGATGAAACGCATCATTTGTACGATTCCAGATGGAATTGTGACAGGTGGAATGATGCTGTTGTTGATAAACAGATACAGCCAGTTTTAAGAGCAGCTTTATTTCCCCAGTTGTATGTAATGAACTTTTGGATGCTTATTTGATGCAAAATTCCTATTGCGATGTTGTTTGTTATGTGACTAGCACAAAGTTGATTTTCTACTAGTTTGATTTTGAAGTGTGTTTTATGCTATTATGAAATTGTTCAATGGAAATAAAATGTTGAAGATGAAATCAAATTCTTTAACTGTATTAGGAGTATTCACTTTATATAAATTATACACCTTACTGTCAATGTTGTATTTAAGCAATCTACGAATCCAAGTAATCTTAAGTGCCTTCTCGAAAGGTTCAAATTGAATCATGCCAGCACCACCTTTTGTAACGGGAAGCGCCATTTGATTTCTACTGATCTTATCAACTTTACCTCCCCATACAAAGTTATAAAACTTGTAATTAATCTCCTTGATAATTTCTTTACTTGGGGTTGGAAGTGAAAGAACGAGATGGTTCAAAACTTCAACTGTATTTCATGATGAAACTCCATTTTGTGACAAAATACCGTGGGTGCCTTCGGCTCTGTACGATCATTTGAGATTTGGAAGCTTCACTTTTTGTTTCCTTGCTGGAAGCAAAGAACCCATATGGAGTGAGGTTGGTGCGTATGTGTGTGTGTTTATGTGTGTGTGGGCGTCTGTGACACTTGTTGGGTCCGCGATAATTCAACAATGGAGTGATAGATATTGTCATACTTGCTATGTAGATGTATTATGGTTAGGTGTGCCCTATTATATTTGGTGCTGACCTTATGAATATTAATGAGGTTATGGGGTCAAACATAATTACATTGCAGTAATGCTGCAAACCGTTAGTCTGATTGTAGCCAAACTTGGTATACAGTTGCTGGTTAATAGCTGGTACAGGTAGGCTTATACTTTCTTGGACAATCTAAGCCAAAATAAATCTGGGCCTATTTTCGTGCTGGGTGTGCCCAGTGTTTATTTCCACCTGAAATGCTTTTTGGGACACATTCTTTGCGCCAGAATTTGTGGGGCCCAATATTTTTGGGGGTCAATTATATTTTGAAACAAAATATATTTGGGACCATTTAGGTACAAACTTTTATTGGGCCCAACTTTTTTGCAAGGGGCCAAAATTTTAAAAGTGCAATAATTCCACAACCTTAAATCAGTTGTTGGTTAATAGCTGGTACACATGGGCATAAACAGTATGATATATGGTGATGTCACATACAACAGTTATTCCACTACTAAGCAAGGAACCATAGTGCCTGTTGGGCTCTTCTTAAGAAATCCTTTTAGCTATCATTGGGCATTGTTAGATATTGCTGTGAACCAGGGATGCAACTGCCACATTTGTACTATTGGTGGGTGGGGGGGGGGGGGTTACACTTAAATTTTATTTTATCTAAGGCAGGCAGGGGTGAAAGGGGAGGGATGACCTCTTCCCTTTGAGAAATTGTGTTAAAATGGTGGGTGCTTAGATGCATGCTTAGATGCAAATATGTGCTATATTTTTCAACATTTTAAACAATGTGGAAGAATATTTGATCCATTATGTTGTACTGCACATATATGTTATATATTTATGTACACTAAGATTTGATTCCTTGCACATGATGCAGAATGAATATACACAATGGTGATGGCATGTGTGTGTGTGTGACACCTTGGCTTGTAAACAATGATAACTCAAAAGCTATATAATGGGTGAGTTTTCATATTTAGTATGTGGATGTACCATATTGAGTAGAAGAATCTCATTGCTCTCTGTGGAGGGTGGAAGGTCATTTGAGGTCAACAGAGAGGTCAAAGTCCAAAAACCTTGTAAACTCTCAAACTCAAAATGGAAAGCTTATTAGTTATTCAACAAGTTATTCAACTTATTGAGTTCAAAATGATTTGTGGTTTTTCTTTGTCACTATCTGTTACAGGATTTGCCCTCTGCCCTTTTAAGAGGCTGATAGGGTTGTCTATTCCACTAATGAGTGTCATCAACTTTCAGAAGGGTAGTACTTTAGCAATGGTCAAAGTGATCTGGTACTCTTTTCTGGTGTTCTGGCTCTTAAATTCAGGACACATATCCTCAGTTGCTCTATCAATCAAGTGATTCCATATATAAACTTTTTGAATCACTAGGCCTGGCTTTTTGATCTTGAAATATTGTCTGTCCCTGTGGGATGGTGGGTGGGGGGAAGGGGGGTAATGGGCCTATGGCCCATCTGATTTTATTTCAGGGGGACTAAAGCCTTTCCCCTCCCCCCAGAAGTACACATGATTGTGCCCCCTGCGAATTGTGCCCCTGTGAATGTTCAATAGTAGTGGCTCAATTAACAGGCTTTAGGAATTGCAGGTCAAAGGCCGCCACTGGTCAAAGGTTATTGAGTTCAATTGATATCTTTGTTGAGTATGATGTCACTGAAGGGAGACGAAGCTACTGTACCATTAATGCTCTAATTATGTCCATGTATGAGTAGAAACCTCAAGTGCCTCGTGCTCAGTAGATATGGGCTGATGTTGCAACCCTTCAATGTAAACAAAAGAGGAATTATTTCAGGAAGGAAATCCAGCAGTTGTTAAAGTTTAGGGAGCTCTGACCAAAGCCAAATCGTGCGGCCTCAGACAGTAGCAATGGTGATTAGCAAGTTGATGGGATTAAACATCACTAGAGGCTTGCCCACTCTCTTACGGATGCAAAATAAACACTGGAAAGAAGAGATGCATATCGGAAAGCTTTTTCTTTTGGTGGTGGTGGAGATTTGAGGGGCAAGATAGAACAAATGTTTGGTTGGTTTAATTAATGCATTGCCCTGTCAATGTTAGAGGTTTACAGGGAACAGGAAGGTTATTTCAGACATATCAGGTAGGATAAACACCAATTGTTAGTTTTATTGTTGCTATTTATCCTCCCCTAGCATCCCCACTCCCACCCCCTCCCAACCCCTCCCCCACCATGATCTCCAGCCTACCAGATTCATTCCTTCTGTAGGTCTTCTGCTTATTAAAACATACATGTAACAAGAGAAATGCTCAGCAAAGCTGTTCAGGTAGAACAAAAACCATATTCTCACTAGCACAAAACTGACAAAAGATCCCCCCACCCTCCCCCACCCACCCCCCAGAATAAAAAAGGTTGAACTACCCTCTTCTTGGGATGTAATTAAGTTTTGGCAATCAGGACTTAAAACAGGTTACAAATCTCCTTTTACTGAGAAACATGTTCTCCTTTTACTGAGAAACAGGTTGAAATGTATGGCCGGGAATTCCCAGTGAACAACTAATATATTCTTTTGCTTTCTGTCCACTGTTTCTCTCCTGTGCCTTGGCACCCTACCGTTATTGTTATATTATTAGATATATCAAGTTTCAAAATCTTACAATTTGCTTTCTGTCATAGTGAGTTACACTCAAAGTTGTTGATGACATACTACTACTTGTAATAGGTTTTGATAATGGGTGTGGTCCATTTCTTATGACCCTATTGAACTATTCACCATGGCAACAACAAGTGGACAATATAAATCACAAGCTGTGTTGAGTTTTTTTATAGACTGTCAGTTGGGAATCTGAACTAGGCCAAAAGAATTTGTGAGCTTTTACTTTTTGCAGAAAGGAAATTTGTTTATATCACTATACTGTTAAATTTTTGACCTTTTTCAGCCCTTTGGTTTATAATGGGTTACACCCTGATTTGAAAAATGCATGATTTTACTACCGCTGTTTAAGTCATGAAGCTGTTTATTTGCAATGGAATTTTATTAGTTATTTGTATCAAAGTATCTTTTCACCCTGCAGGTAGCCATTGCTCAGACATTAGATATTGGGAAATGGGAATACTCCATATCTATGTATGGGAGGGTGGGGCTGGAAGGGGGTGGTTTTTTAGGGGGGGTGGTGGAGGGGAAGGGGAACTAGACAGGTTTTAGAGGGAAAATGACAGCATTATGTTGTTTAGAAATCCTGGTCAGCCGTTGGTCCAAGCTCTGGAAGATTTTGGAACTATGAAATAGTATCTTGTGGATTTTGAGAAACACTACGGTATTAAATCAGGTATTGCTATGTTTGAACAATTGATTCCTGATTGCAAAGCTCTGTTCCCCTCTGTCCTTACAAACTCTGCTTCTTGGTTTATGCCTATCTCTGCGCTAACTGTCTGTTGTTTTGGGGTCGGTTTTAATTGGTTTTATCTGCTTCACTTAAAAGCATATCAGGGAAATAATTTAGTGTTCAAAACTTGCGAAGCAGTTTTCAAATCTCTGAATCCTGTCAGTTTTAAAACAGTATGATTCATGTGTAATTAAGTGTGGCACATCTCTGCACTTGTATAGCAAATTTGACCATTTTGAATAGCATTTGCTATGTATGTGGTACAGGATAAATTATTCCATGCAGAGTGTAGGAAACAGCATGTCAGAGGTCAGTGAAACTTTCATTAAAGGCCTGATTGAAGACTCGCCCCAAACCGCATGCCGCGCTCTGAAAAAGTTAATTTTCCGTTGCTTGCAAGTGAAGTTTTCTTCTTGTCGCTACAAAATGCAGACAGTAATGAAGCGTGATAACTTGTTATCTTTAGCTGGACCTGGGATGTACATCACTGTATCGTTTGTACACTGTACTGTGGGTATTGACTGTAGCTGTGGTGACATCCCTATGTTCCGACGTCTCTATGTTCCGACAATACGAAATAATTTTTGGACTCATAACTTTTTTTGACCAACATTTTTCGGACCCAACTTTTTTCAACCAACAGTTTCTTGGACCCAAATTTTTTGGACCCAATTTTTTGGACCCCCATTTTCGGACGAATTTTTTTTTGCACCAAACTTTTGGTCCCAAAAAAATGTGGTCCGAAAAAATTAGGTCCGAAACATTTTTTGTCCCAGACAAATTTTGGTTAAAAAAAGTTAGGTCCGAAAAAATGTTGGTCAAAAAAAATTATGAGTCCAAAAATAATTTTGTATTGTCGGAACATAGAGACGTCGGAACATAGAGACGTCGGAACATAGAGATGTAACCGTAGCTGTATGTACTGACTGTACACTAGTGTCTTATTACCGTCGGTAGCAAGCTGTTTGTGTATTTTCTGGGATCGATGGTGGTGTCTAACACTTCTCTTACACCTTATTCAGATAACCGGCATTAGACGTTTCTTTTTGCACAAGTCTTCACACCCTTTAAGATATCTCTTTTCACATGCCAACAATAAATGTATCGCTGAACTGTCCTTTTATTAAGTAAGAGGGCTTTAGTGTTGTTGCCCAAATTTCAGTGCTAACTAAGGAGGGGGAAAAAATGGCTGCGAACCCTCAGAAGAACTGACTTCTGGAGTTAGGTCTGACCCCTTCACATTACTCGCAGACATGACACAGTGTTAGAGTTCTGGATGTCTTCTTTAAATGTTTGAACATAACTATTGTCACCATCATTTGATTTTCTATTAAAATTGTCTCAAATTTATTTCTCTCAGCCAGAAGTGCAAATGTCAAACTGAAAAATTCAATGTCTGGACATAATAATTTTGAGCGGCATCACTTGCAAGAAGGTAGCACTTCTAGAAAACTTGACAATTTAATATTAAAATGCATTCTGTGTACAAGCACCTCTTAAGGCAAATACAATAGACTAGGCCTGTGTATATCTATATAGTCATTACATCCGGTATGAAATAGTTATAATCTAACAATTACAGCACAGTTGTTTGCTGAATATGTGTTATTTCATCTATTTTGGAAATAATTCATAAACTTTGAAACTAGTAAGTTTACTCCAGTCATGCATCATTTGATATAGCTTCCACTTATACAACTACAGCAAGCACATTCTTTATAAGCCTGCAAGTTCTGCTCACTGCAGTCAGTGTTCGGCTTCTCACAGACAGCATGCTGGCTGAAAAGTAGAACCATAGAGGGAATTGTTTTGTCTGTTTCTGATCAATATTGTGAACTGCTGCAGCAAACCCTTGACATCTAGTATTTGTTTTGTATGTGTTGTATGACCATGGTATGTAAGTCAGTATGAGCAGGGAGTTGTTCCATAACAACTCCCTGGTATGTGGAGGGAGGGGTGTACTACAGGTCTATTGTAAATCTCTGTGGAATGTTTAAATGTGTAGTGTTCAGTTTCATCCATGGAGTCACACAAAGAATGTTAAAACAACACCTGTTCATAGCTGATCTCAGCTACTTGTTGTGCGAAGCAGTGTTAACCTTTGCTCATCAGTAGTGCACTGGAATCTTATAAACATTTGCAAATGGTAATACTGTTTGCTTACTTGCCATAGGCAGGCAAGTAATTACATATGCAGTCAAGTTGGTATGTGCATGTGTGTGCATGTGACACCCTAGCTGGTAAATATGATATCTCAAGTTAAGTAACCTCTGCAATTTTCATATTTGGCAGGTGTCTTCCCCATAATTAGTACAGAATTCTATTGGTTTGGGTGGAGGTCAAAGGTCATTTGGAGCAAGCAGAAGGCCAAATTTGAAAATTTCAAAAATGTATCTCAAGAACTTGAACATCAAAGGAGCTCATGTATGAATGGTAGGATAGCTGTATGTAGTAGTTTTTGCACAATTTGGTGTAAGTCAAGAGTTCATTTCAGGTCAAAACTTTAAATCCTTGCAAACATGATATCTCCATGTAGGAAACACTATTGGCTCTTTTAATTTGCATGTGACTTCCATAGAATGAGTACAAAAACCTGACTGTTTTGGTGGAGGTCAAAGGTCATTTGGGGTCATCAAAAGGTCACCTTCTGTAAAGCCTTGTAGACAAGGCTTATGGACTTCAACCAGGGTTAGCTTGCAGACTACTCTTGTGCTGCGTATGTAATGTATTTCAAGTAACTGCCGGGAGGGGTCTCCCTCCAGTTAATTTGACTGTCTTTTGTTTCTCTTGCTCCGCCTCTGGTTGATTATCTGACAGCTGAGGATTGGAAGCTGTGTATCTGTTTAGAACATGTGTAACATACATTTGGTGTCTGTGCGCTTTAATAAAGTATACTACAAGTAGAACTGTTACACTAATCTGTTTTACCTCCATGCACTAATACATGTGTGTGGGTACTTGCAACTTTTGAAAATGGTATGATTTGCTCATAAATGATGATGCAATTTTAAACTATAAGCAATAGATTCTTGCATACATATAAACCCAGATCATGTACGCTAATACTTGTGGTAGTGCTCAATCAGTACCACTGGCTGCGTTACTCTCCTTGCAAGCTCCGTCCTACGAAAGAATGAGACTGAACAAGGAAATGTTATCAGTCAGTGTATCAGGTCTATATCAGCTGCATGAAATGATCATCAATTTTATAGTTAATTTACTTATTCAGTTTAATAAGGATAGCGGGGCAATCCAGGAAACCTTCATTTCTGTTAATATCCTCTTCATTCTAATCGGCTTCACCTATATGTAAGAGGGTAGGGTGGGGGTGGGAGTGGGGGATATACTCAGGAATGGTGGCTGGGTGGGGGGGGGGTAGAGGGAATGGTCTATGGAACAATCTGCTTTATCCTATTCCACTTTCATCTGTACTCTGGTTTGGAAATTTTTTGCCAAAATCATCGTGATGGAAAGTATAGACTTCAAGAAATTCATGCTTTTACTGTATTTGAGATAGTAAGTTCACAAATTGGGTCAAAGTATAAAAATCGGCAGCTAGAGAACCAGTGACTATTATACCTTTAATGTACACTTGCAAACAGTTCATCCAAACCAGGAAATCTAAAAAAATGTCTGTTTATCAAAGTATGCATGAATCTTTGAAATGATGTATGAAAATTTGGTTCAAAATTGGTAATAATAGGATGGAAATCTGAATTCAAATGTTGAGTGTATCATGCAGGCATTGCTGTAAGGTGCCTCTAGTGTAGTCCGCCATAGAGGAGATGTTTATTTTTCATGATTAATGAATCATGATGGTGCAAACTGGCAGGGATTCCTTTTAAAGGTGTCTTTGGGGTACTCAATCCAAACAATATATGCAGTTGTACCAAGAGCCAGTCACGACGTCCTATAATACAGGCGGTAACCTTCATATTCTGTCAGCTCTGTATCAGCCACAAGTTGCTTGCAATTAAAGTCTGTGCTTAAATTGAGGTGCACCTCACACCTCTCTGATATATGTTGCTTTGTGGTGACTCATATATGCATAATCTGATGATTGGAAATTGATGAAAAAATTCCTCCATCTTTATAAAAAAGTTAATCCATAAAGAGTACTTTTCATTAGTAAATGACGTATGATTAAATGTTTACCATTATTCATCGGAATAAAAATATTCATGAATTTGTTTTCCATTTCATTCTATTCACAGCTTGGTATCAGCTTTGAGATTGAGCAAGGCCACAATAATGTTACCCCCACCAGTGCACCGCCTAATCCACTTCCTCCGCTCATCCTGGTGATTCTGCTCCTAGTCGCTTTCCTCTGTTTAATCATCATCATCGTGGGCATGATGTACCTCCTCTGCGACAAGCATCTATCCTCTCGGCGCGGAGAGTACATCACAAACTGTACCGTAAATAACGACTCGGAGCTGGGCTTTGATAATCCAGCCATGGAGGAGAAGGATTCGAACAATGCTCACCTCTTAGGGTTGAGGTCAGACTCAGAGGCACAGATGATCGCCCCTATCGGAGACTTCGGTCCCGATCAGCTCCGAGATTATGAAGTGGAGGATACCCATTTATAGTCCTCCTTAAATCTGGCTCTACGTTTCTCTTTCCTTCCATAAATGTTTTACAGGTCGCGCACCTAAATGGACAACACGAGTTATTCGGCCACCTGACATGTATGTGACTTGATGGAGAGCTTTTCCATGCTGACTACTGGATATCTAGTAAAATGGCACGTCATCTACGAAATTTCACGCCGTTACCCGGAGTGGATGAATCCCATTCATTTGCTATGAGTGTCATTGTCAGGGAAGCATACAGTGTCAGTAGTCAATGCATCCAATTGATCATTAATTGAGAACATCTGCTGATATTTCTAGACAAGAATCTCTCTCATTCAGTTAGGATCTCACTGTTTGCACTTTATTGGATCGAAAAAAAAAATTGGATCGAAAATCTCAGTATACCACTATAGCCAACAATATTGTAGCTAAATATTTTAACTCCCCCCCCCCACCCAAAAAGAATTTTGCTTATATTCCTCTGATGTTCCCATTTTCTGTATTTTGGACGTGACTTATAACGCCCACTGCTAGACAATGCTGATTGGTCTGTGAGTTCTTTGCTGAACCCACTTCAACAAAGACTCATACAACCCGCCAGCTCGCAACACAGAGAGTTTGTAACCATACCAAGTACATGGATGCCAATGTCAAGTTTGCATCTGGTCAGCATGCAACACGTAGAGTTTGTAACCATACCAAGTACATAAATGCAGATGTCCAGTGTTGCAACTTGTCAGCATGCAACACGTAGAGTTTGTAACCATACCAAGTACATAAATGCAGATGTCCAGTGTTGCAACTTGTCAGCATGCAACACGTAGAGTTTTTAACCATACCAAGTACATAAATGCAGATGTCCAGTGTTGCAACTTGTCAGCATGCAACACGTAGAGTTTGTAACCATACCAAGTACATAAATGCAGATGTCCAGTGTTGCAACTTGTCAGCATGCAACACGTAGAGTTTGTAACCATACCAAGTACATAAATGCAGATGTCCAGTGTTGCAACTTGTCAGCATGCAACACGTAGAGTTTGTAACCATACCAAGTACATAAATGCAGATGTCCAGTGTTGCAACTTGTCAGCATGCAACACGTAGAGTTTGTAACCATACCAAGTACATAAATGCAGATGTCCAGTGTTGCAACTTGTCAGCATGCAACACGTAGAGTTTGTAACCATACCAAGTACATAAATGCAGATGTCCAGTGTTGCAACTTGTCAGCATGCAACACGTAGAGTTTGTAACCATACCAAGTACATAAATGCAGATGTCCAGTGTTGCAACTTGTCAGCATGCAACACGTAGAGTTTGTAACCATACCAAGTACATAAATGCAGATGTCCAGTGTTGCAACTTGTCAGCATGCAACACGTAGAGTTTGTAACCATACCAAGTACATAAATGCAGATGTCCAGTGTTGCAACTTGTCAGCATGCAACACGTAGAGTTTGTAACCATACCAAGTACATAAATGCAGATGTCCAGTGTTGCAACATGTCAGCATGCAACACAGAGAGTTTGTAACCATACCAAGTACATAAATGCAGATGTCCAGTGTTGCAACTTGTCAGCATGCAACACAGAGAGTTTGTAACGATACCAAGTACATAAATGCAGATGTCCAGTGTTGCAACATGTCAGCATGCAACACAGAGAGTTTGTAACCATACCAAGTACATAAATGCAGATGTCCAGTGTTGCAACATGTCAGCATGCAACACAGAGAGTTTGTAACCATACCAAGTACATAAATGCAGATGTCCAGTGTTGCAACATGTCAGCATGCAACACAGAGAGTTTGTAACCATACCAAGTACATAAATGCAGATGTCCAGTGTTGCAACTTGTCAGCATGCAACACAGAGAGTTTGTAACCATACCAAGTACATAAATGCAGATGTCCAGTGTTGCAACTTGTCAGCATGCAACACAGAGAGTTTGTAACCATACCAAGTACATAAATGCAGATGTCCAGTGTTGCAACTTGTCAGCATGCAACACAGAGAGTTTGTAACCATACCAAGTACATAAATGCAGATGTCCAGTGTTGCAACTTGTCAGCATGCAACACAGAGAGTTTGTAACCATACCAAGTACATAAATGCAGATGTCCAGTGTTGCAACTTGTCAGCATGCAACACAGAGAGTTTGTAACCATACCAAGTACATAAATGCAGATGTCCAGTGTTGCAACTTGTCAGCTTGTAGAAGCAGAGTTAAAATTAATATTTATGACATGGATTTAATTTTTCTTTGTGAGAAGAAAAGAATGACTTAAACCAATCCAGAAGAAATTATATCTGTGTTGAATATCAAGTGCTCATTTAATATTCACCGGGTGCCTTAATAATAATCATGATTAAAAAGAAGGTATTCTGACCTTGCTAACTTTGAATTTAGCTCTCGTCTAGGAGACCCAAGTTTCACCTGCCGTTTATGAAGTTGTCTATGAAGTTGTGTTGTCTCTGATGAATATTAAATTGGTTTAATGATCAGAGTACCAGCCTTGCTTGTCTGGCAATCACTGAAACTTGATAAATTCACCAATTAAGAAATCCCAGTTTAGGGGATATTGTAAAGTGTTAAATAATAGCCATGTAACATATCTTCCGCTTATCGGTGATTTTAGGTAAGGATCGTAAGGTTATATCGTAAAATGAAACAGGATTTGCAAGTCACTTCATTCCATGTACTTGTTTTTTGACGACACGGTACAGTGAATAAGTCAAATAAGAATAACATATCATATGTTCAAGGAAGTGATCTAAAAAACCATTGTGGGCTCAGCCAGTAGAAAACTCCCTGACAACGAAGAAAAATAAACAATACAAAAAGAAGAACCTCCCAAACGTATCCCTCCCCTCCCACCCCTCCCACCCCTCCCACCCCTCCTTCTTCATAGCTATGTAATATCAGGAAATTAAGTTGAGGCTGTTTTGGGGGAAAGAATCGGAGAGGGAAGAAGGACACAATGCTGTGCCGAATAACAGACAGATTCATTGCAATTCAGATGTACGCATAAATATGTAAGAGAGATCTGTTGCAAATAGTGTGGATTAGCAATGATGAACGACAGAAATGATGCAACATTGAACCACTTTATACGCTATATTGATGGTTATAAGAAGGTTATTAGTTTACTTAAGGGGAGTGGGAGGGTGGGATTACAAAGACTTAAAGGATGGAGGGGGGAGGGGGGGTGGGTGGGAACAGTAAACGTAAGATACAGAGACTTGTACAAATTATATTTTTTCGGTTGTACTTTGTATATTCTTTGACATAAAGAAGCTAGTAGGTAATAGATATTATGCATACCTCTCAACTAGCTGATTCAGTAAATATGTTGTATTTACATTCCTGTTTGTCCTTTGTTGCTATATATCAAGTGGCGAAGGTATGTGTGTACTCAGCTAAATAAAGGTAAAATAAGCGTTTTCACCATTTTGTAACATTTATGCGGTAACTGAAAAGTTGGCAGTCTTTGTGATTAGTGTATTATGTGATACTTGGAAGAGAAATTGGTTCCTCGAGTAGTCGAGTGGAGTCGTGAATTGTTATTCCTTTGGTAGTGTATTCATAGAAGGCAGTGTTACTAACAGACCTATGCATAGTACTGACTTGCTAAGGACCATTTGTCATAGCCAGTTAATGTGCTTGACTTTGGCAACATTTGTACACTACTGACCATTCAGGGTGTTAACGTGATGCACCACTATGTATGGATCCAATTTGTTTAGCTTTTGTACCGACTTCATATGCTGTCTGCAGCACGGATAGGGTTCTTTCAGTAGAGGTACTCAACAGCAGCCCGTACAGATGGTTTCAGAAATGAGTGGAAAGCCAGCCATGTGAATTATGGGTGGATAGCATCCACCGAAATGTAAAATATATGCAAGCTGCTGTATATGTAGGATAGATGTTAATATGAAGCCACCAGTGCCATTTACTGCGAGTCTTGCACAGGATTTTAATGCTCTCTAATTGTAAAGCTATTTGGAAGCTTTAGATGAAATATCACCTTGAATATATTACCCAAGATGAATATTTTTTAATAATTGATGTTTTTTTCTTCTTAAGGTAATAATAATTTTGTTCTTGAAATGGATTGCTTTTCAAGATCATCAAGGTGTAGTCCTGAAAAATGGGACTCAAGATGGAGATTGTTGGACTAATATTGGAGAATATCAATCTGAAATAAATGTTATAATTAAAACCCATCACTAAGGGCTGCCCTGTTGCGTACTTCTCTCACCACGCACAAAGATCCATTAAAGTACGTAATATCACACACTACAGATGCCTTGAGAAGATCGGTTTATTCCTTCTCTGATATAAAAGTAATACTTTTTATGTCCATATCAGAAGTACCTAGAGTACTCATTTTTTAGCTCATTAGCATACAAGACACTAGGCGGACTAAAGTCGTGGCATATTTTTAACGGCTGCCGTCCGATCATGATCCTAGACTACCAAATTTAGGCTGTTCGGACAACCTTTGAAGGTTGTACTACAGACGACAAGGTTCTGTACTTCAAATTCATAAAGCATTGGAACCTCCTGAACAGGAAAAAAATTGAAATAGGTATCTCCCTCCTTGATCACTTTGGAGATACTGAAATCAAACAAAAGTAGGATAGGCCATTGATCCACCTCAGTGACGTGGAGTTAAACTGTTCCAAAGCTGGGCCTATTCACCAAACCTACACATCTCCTACATTGTAAAATTGGTGGGTCTTTGATATATTGCTGCATTTTTTGGGACTACCAAATTTTCTGTTTGGACAACCAAAAAGGGATAAGAGCTGGTTGTCTGTGGGATAAACTGAACCAAACAAAATCCTTTTCAGTTTGCCCTGAAATTTGTTATTGGGCCATTCAATCTATCAGTTTTATCCAGTAGGTACGTTTCTTGTTTACCATTATATCATGCTGGGTAAAATTGAGTTTATCTTGATGATAACATGCCTTGCTTTAAGAAAGGCATTGTAAGTTTTGTAAGTCCACTAATTAATGAAATTATCAGTATGCATCATGATACACCATTAAATGACACTAAACAAAATAAGTTTTCAACCTGAGGTTTCTAGAGCAAAAGCCAAAATTGGTAAAAAAACAACTTCTGCAGGTTTACGACAGTAAAATGATTTCCCAGTAGTCTGGCTTCATTATGCCTGGCGGCTCATATTTTCCCATCAAACTCCATTATTTCTAGGAATCACTGGAACAAACATTGTAATAATCCACGATAAATATGCCGGCATCTTTCTCATTAGTTTCTGCGTAGAGTCTATCCAACTGAGTGGTTTGCTCTGCCTCGTCGTATAACTATATGGCCGAGAGTATTGTTGCTTCTCCCCGAAGAGACTTGTTCTGATAATGTAAACAGTCTCCAACGCTATCATAAACAAATTTTATGATGTCAGTTTACCAAAACCTCTCAGAGCTGTTTGGAATCGTTAATGGCCTGTTTTCAAAAATTTGTAACATTTGAACTCATTCTGTGTTTTGATGGTGATGGATCTGACGAAGGCAACAAACGAGGAAATTAACGAGGATCGATTTGGAAAGATCGTGGTCATAATGTCTTTTTTTGCCGTCATAAATCTTCAAAAAACAATTAGGGAAAAAGAAAGAAAACAAAGAAATGAAAATACAAAATAAAAGAGAAATATTAAAGACCTACATACTGGATCAGCATAAACATGAGCAGTTTTATTTTATCTGTAATTTATCATAATTTCATGTATGAATCTTCATTGTAAATAATAAAAACTTGTAAAGGTTTGGGCACAGTTGCTGACCAATTGTGCTTGTTTAATAGCCATTATCATCCTAATTTTTTATATCACTTTGGTGGTACTAAGTTTGGTTATTTTTAAGAGTTGAGCGTTCCTTTACACTAACTGTTAACTTGTAAAAATCTAGTTCAACAGTGGAACTAAAAACTGATAAGTGAGCCATCTTGGAACATTTTTTTGGTGTAGTGGGGGGGGGGTGGGGTGGGGAACAGGGAGGTGTGCTCTTGAGGTAGGGCATATAGTCCAATTGGAGATGATAACCCCGATGTTTTTCTTGCAAGTCTTTTAGTTGGTTGGTATCAGGTCGGATTGAAAGAATTGACGAATGAACATCAGTTTTATATCAGTGTAAAGTACAACATATGCCCGTTGCAATGCCACTTTGAACGGGAGTATTCAATGCTTGTTTGTGGAAATTGGTAGGAGGAAATAGGAGGGCTTTTCAAGAAGTGTTTTGTTGTTGTATTAACCCAGCATTTCAATGGGGTGTTTAAACATTATGAAGTGTGTACTTTTGACCCCCCAAGTCCGGTTAGGTTCATATGTATTTTGCAATGAAACTTGGAGAAATTTAAGAGAAAAAATTGTCTGTCAAATACGCTTGAACCACTGAAATTGGCAGTAAAGCGTTTAAGTTTATGCAGTGGGAAATTGTGTCCTATGGTAAATGCATAGGCTTTAAGATGACATGGTTTTAAGCAGCCCATTTGTTACACAGGGAATAGCGCTAAAGGAATTGATGTGAGTAGTAAGGCATTAATTAATGTTAGAGAGACAATTTCATTCTAATCAGTGGTAAAGGATTAATGCTAGAAATTCAATATTCTAATCAGTAGAGAGGGATTAATGCTGGATGTATGATTTCATTCTAATCAGTGGTATTAGGGATTAATGCTGGATGTATGATTTCATTCTAATCAGTGGTATTAGGGATTAATGCTAGATGTATGATTTCATTCTAATCAGTGGTATTAGGGATTAATGCTGGATGTATGATTTCATTCTAATCAGTAGAAAGGGATTAATGCTAGATGTATGATTTCATTCTAATCAGTGGTATTAGGATTAATGCTGGATGTATGATTTCATTCTAATCAGTGGTAAGGGATTATTAGATGTAGGATTCTCTTTTGAGTGGTTCATAAATATGAACTGAATGAGACATGCAAAGAGATTTGAGCCAGTTTCAGATTTCCAGTTTAACTATGACGACGTCATACATATCAATGACAGCTCACAGATACGACTTTGATACCCTCAAGTGGAACAACAGATTCCTCTCCCTGTTTGGGAAGTTGTTCTTCACAACATATATCTGTGATATAGGCTAAATCCATTGATCCATTAATTGAACCAAAGGTGGAAGGGGCAAAGGGGGGGGGGTGTGCATTTGATAACACCGATGTAACACATAAGCTATATACTTTCTTTGAAAGGAAATTCTTCCTCAAGAGATGGTTTCTTCCAATGACACTGTTGTAATTACTTTTAAATACTTTAAATGCACAATTTTGCATCATACACTTTTCTTCTGCATTCAGTTGTTTTCCATGTTAAAATATGAGGTAGTCTAAATAAGTCATTAGTTTAATACGAATATATCCATTCAGTGGTGCATTTACGACCTAGTACAATTTTAACCCACCAAAGTTCATTATCAATGATTGTATACTTATATACTATGTATTTGTTACATGTGTTTTAGCCATTCCATCCTATGTTTTTTAGCATGTTTAGTGTTCTTTATATGTTTGCCTTGCCACAACATTTCTTTTATGAATTAAAAGACAATAAATTATAGTTTTGACATCTTTCAATTTTGTTGTTTGTGTGCTTTCTTCTCCCCTCCCCCTCACTTATTGTTCTACTGTATTGTCTTCAGCAATGTGTAACACTTTTATTAAAAAATCAGTATTGCTTCCAAATATGCTAGGCAAGCAATTAGTGGTCACTCATACTAAACATTTTAACACAACTCTAACATGCATCAACAGGCACCTCTAACAGGCACCTCTAACAGGCACCTCTAACAGGCATCAACAGGCAGCTCTAACAGGCAGCTCTAACAGGCATCAACAGGCACCTCTAACACGCATCAACAGGCACCTCTAACAGGCACCTCTAAAAGGCAGCTCTAACAGGCAGCTCTAACAGGCATCAACAGGCACCTCTAACAGGCAGCTCTAACAGGTACCTCTAACAGGCATCAACAGGCACCTCTAACAGGCACCTCTAACAGGCACCTCTAACAGGCATCAACAGGCACCTCTAACAGGTACCTCTAACAGGCATCAACAGGCACCTCTAACAGGCACCTCTAACAGGCAGCTCTAACAGGTACCTCTAACAGGCAGCTCTAACAGGTACCTCTAACAGGCAGCTCTAACAGGTACCTCTAACAGGCAGCTCTAACAGGCATCAACAGGCACCTCTAACAGGCACCTCTAACAGGTACCTCTAACAGGCACCTCTAACATGCACCTCTAACAGGCACCTCTAACAGGCACCTCTAACAGGCATCAACATGTACTTCTAACAGGCATCCTTAAAGCACAAAATGGATTCTGCTAATCAATGCTTAAGAATTAGAGAATCTGAAATCCCAGTAGAAATACTGGATTTTTGCACTCTAAAATTTCTAACAGGTACCTCTAACAGGCAGCTCTAACAGGCATCAACAGGCACCTCTAACAGGTACCTCTAACAGGCATCAACAGGCACCTCTAACAGGCACCTCTAACAGGCAGCTCTAACAGGTACCTCTAACAGGTACCTCTAACAGGCATCAACAGGCACCTCTAACAGGCAGCTCTAACAGGTACCTCTAACAGGCAGCTCTAACAGGTACCTCTAACAGGCAGCTCTAACAGGCATCAACAGGCGGCTCTAACAGGCACCTCTAACAGGTACCTCTAACTGGCACCTCTAACAGGTACCTCTAACATGCACCTCTAACAGGCACCTCTAACAGGCACCTCTAACAGGCATCAACATGTACTTCTAACAGGCATCCTTAAAGCACAAAAAGGATTCTGCTAATCAATGCTTAAGAATTAGAGAATCTGAAATCCCAGTAGAAATACTGGATTTTTGCACTCTAAAATTTCGCGGCAACCAAATTGTATACGGGCTTGCTGCTGTTGTAAGAGTGGTGTAGTCTAATATAAAATCAACAATGACTCGTGCAATATAGCCCAAGGTGAATCCCACACCTGCTGGAATAATACTCAAGTTGTAGAAGGAACACAGAAATATAGAACATGGTTCTATCCTGAGGTGGTGTTTTTTTTCTCTTTTGGTTTGGTTGATGAAACACTTTGTTCAACACTTTGTTTATTGTCAAAACAAAATATCTGTCTGCTTCCTCTCTTTGTGAATTTTCAGTCTTTTGAAATCCTGAACTCAATCCCAAAACATGGCCTGATGATGGCCATGTCAAGGAATTGAGATGACATTAAACATAAACAATATAAAGAAGAAAAAAATATATAAACAAGCAATTTGGTCGTACCCTCATCATCATATTATGTGTCAATACAGAACCAATACAAACCTGTTGATGAAATGCAAAAGTTTTACTTATGAATGGAGAAATTTACCAGGGGACTTCTCTCTCGTTCCAAACTTACAGTGTCCGTGCGAATTTCGTAGTGCTAAAGCATTTAATTATATGGTCTACAAATGGCTGTGGTATTATGGCAAGCCATATAATGCCAGACGACTGTTGAATTTTGAGTTGAGCTTGGTAAACTTAGATGACCAGAAGTCCCCGATTTCAAGAGACAGTCACCGTATTTTATGGACCGTCCTCGGATTTGAAGTGTCCCTGGACTGCCACACTATGGGCGGCCATTTGGGCAAAAAATACAACAGTGAAAGAGACAAACAGACAAGAACAAAGATGAAAAGGAACAATAATAAGATATATATGTTTGTTTCATTTTGCATATTTCTTCTTTTTCAATTTTCTTTCTTGTTTATTTGTTTCAACCTTGTAATTTTGGCCAAAATGGCCGCCCATATCACACATGATCATTTCCAAGTTGCAAAAGGTCCAGATTAATGTGAGTTTGAAAAAGAGAAACATGTCTGTTTCTAGAAAATGTATTACAGCAACATGAACATTTGACCATGATTTCCTAAAACAACCATCTCAAAATCTGATGTCCAGTTACTTAAATTGTATATTATATATATATATATATATATATATATTTATGTATATATATGTGTATATATATATATATATATTTATATATATATATATATACATATATATATATATATATATATATATATATATATATATATATATATATATATATATATATATATATATTACCCATTGACATCAAAGTGGGGGTCAATGTCATGTACCCCTTTCTGATAAACAAAAATGTCAACCTATATAAACTATTATGAACAGTTTGTGAATATAACACTTGGTGCATACCTTATAGTAATATGAGTTTCATACTTAGTACATGCATGGGTACCAAGTAAAGTTCTCAAGGATGAATTTCAGCAAGTATCCTGGTCAGTCAAGTTTGCGTTATGTGTGTGTACATGTTAGTAACACCTGGCTTGTAAACACAACCCAAGTGGTGCATTGTTGGAAGTGCAATATTATTCAAAGTTTGGCATTCCCATCAGCAGTATATAGACCAGTGTAGTAGGATTTGTCTATGTTAGACTGCAATATCCAGCCTTAAATATGAGAAACACTCCATGTTACAGACCAACTAGGATGTAGTTCACTTATAGGCCTACCTGTAAGACTCATTCAGCCTAACATCAATGTTACACACTCCCTGTACCTGACCAACTAGGATGAAGTCCACAAGAAGTACTCATTGCTTAATACAAAGAACCCATTTCTCAACACATAGTACTCATTGCTCAACATAAAGTACTTACTACTCAACAAGAAGTACTCATTGTTCAACACAATATACTCGATCAATGCTCAACACAAAGTACTCATTGCTCAATATAGAGTACTCACTTCTCAACAAGAAGTACCCATTGCTCAACACATAGTACTCATTGCTCAACACAAAGTACTCATTGCTCAACATAAAGTACTCATATTGCTCCACACAAAGATGTCACTGTCCAATGACAAATTAGTAATTGTTTAACACAAAGTAATCAACTTTTAAAGTGATCAAATTCGACCAAACTAATGACTGTCTCATGTTTTCCAGCTTTATATTGAATTTCTCGCCTGTTTTGATTTCATATTGTAAACGTTACAAACTGATTGACGCGATTTGTTGAAAATTACTCACATAATTCGAAAGACAACATTTTGACAGCACCAGATGGTGTCAGGTTTATGAATGATTCTTCGGGTAGCAGTCGCATGGAATTATACAGATTAGAATGAAAATACTGACACAGGAAACAAAACTATCCAGAGAAAAGGTAAGTGGCAGAATGGATAAAAGCCTGGCATCATTAACAATGGAACATGTAAAGACAAAGATACCAACATTGAACAAGAATTGCTTTCTAGTTAAATCTTTAGACAAAAATGGAAGTATTGTTAAATATGAAAACCACTGATCTAAAATACACAATGGTTCAACAGCAACTGTAACAGATTATAGGGGATAACAAGAGCAAATGCATACCAAGATTACAAGTTTATGGAACTGAAAAATTTAATTTAATTTTTATAGTAAATTGAATTGTTTCATGACAAAACCAGAATGCAAAACCGCATCGAAGTTTCGATTACTTCATTCATGGAGGTAAAACTGTTTTTACCTCCATGCTTCATTGCAATAGACTCCCAGGTTTTAGCACCAATTGAAAGTGGAGTTCTATCAAATTTTAGGCCTGAAAAAGCCTTATAAATATGCTAACTTTAGGGTTAATTCTCTCTCATCATTATTACTGCCTATTACATTTAACATGAAGGGACTTCTGTGATTAAATTGCTAAGAGGTTGGTAAGGGGAGGGAGTGGGTTGGTTAGTGGTTAAATGTAATAAGCAGTGCTACTATTCTTATAGGCTACCTCTTTCCTTTCATTATGAACCTTAAATATTAGAAACGAGAATTATTTCTCAACAGTTACAGTGGTGCAGTTGGTAGTGCCTGTACCTGGAGAGCAAGACCAACTCCTTGTCTAGGGTTCAAACCCCAGTGAAGGCAGTTTTCCTTTTACTATTCTTATAGGCTACCTCTTTCCTTTCATTATGAACCTTAAATATTAGAAACGAGCATTATTTCTCAACAGTTACAGTGGCGCAGTTGGTAGTGCCTGTACCTGGAGAGCAAGACCAACTCTTTGTCTAGGGTTCAAACCCCAGTGAAGGCAGTTTTCCTTTTACTATTCGTATACCTCTTTCCTTCCATTATGAACCTTAAATATTAGAAACGAGCATTATTTCTCAACAGTTACAGTGGCGCAGTTGGTAGTGCCTGTACCTGGAGAGCAAGACCAACTCCTTGTCTAGGGTTCAAACCCCAGTGAAGGCAGTTTTCCTTTTACTATTCTTATACCTCTTTCCTTCCATTATGAACCTTAAATATTAGAAACGAGCATTATTTCTCAACAGTTACAGTGGCGCAGTTGGTAGTGCCTGTACCTGGAGAGCAAGACCAACTCCTTGTCTAGGGTTCAAACCCCAGTGAAGGCAGTTTTCCTTTTACTATTCTTATACCTCTTTCCTTTCATTATGAACCTTAAATATTAGAAACGAGCATTATTTCTCAACAGTTACAGTGGCACAGTTGGTAGTGCCTGTACCTGGAGAGCAAGACCAACTCTTTGTCTAGGGTTCAAACCCCAGTGAAGGCAGTTTTCCTTTTACTATTCGTATACCTCTTTCCTTCCATTATGAACCTTAAATATTAGAAACGAGCATTATTTCTCAACAGTTACAGTGGCGCAGTTGGTAGTGCCTGTACCTGGAGAGCAAGACCAACTCTTTGTCTAGGATTCAAACCCCAGTGAAGGCAGTTTTCCTTTTACTATTCTTATAGGCTACCTCTTTCCTTTCATTATGAACCTTAAATATTAGAAACGAGAATTATTTCTCAACAGTTACAGTGGTGCAGTTGGTAGTGCCTGTACCTGGAGAGCAAGACCAACTCTTTGTCTAGGGTTCAAACCTCAGTGAAGGCAGTTTTCCTTTTACTATTCTTATACCTCTTTCCTTCCATTATGAACCTTAAATATTAGAAACGAGCATTATTTCTCAACAGTTACAGTGGCACAGTTGGTAGTGCCTGTACCTGGAGAGCAAGACCAACTCCTTGTCTAGGTTTCAAACCCCAGTGAAGGCAGTTTTCCTTTTACTATTCTTATAGGCTACCTCTTTCCTTTCATTATGAACCTTAAATATTAGAGACGAGCATTATTTCTCAACAGTTACAGTGGCGCAGTTGGTAGTGCCTGTACCTGGAGAGCAAGACCAACTCCTTGTCTAGGGTTCAAACCCCAGTGAAGGCAGTTTTCCTTTTACTATTCTTATAGGCTACCTCTTTCCTTTCATTATGAACCTTAAATATTAGAAATGAGCATTATTTCTCAACAGTTACAGTGGCGCAGTTGGTAGTGCCTGTACCTGGAGAGCAAGACCAACTCCTTGTCTAGGGTTCAAACCCCAGTGAAGGCAGTTTTCCTTTTACTATTCTTATACCTCTTTCCTTCCATTATGAACCTTAAATATTAGAAACGAGCATTATTTCTCAACAGTTACAGTGGCGCAGTTGGTAGTGCCTGTACCTGGAGAGCAAGACCAACTCCTTGTCTAGGGTTCAAACCCCAGTGCAGGCAGTTTTCCTTTTACTATTCTGATACTTCTTTCCTTCCATTATGAACCTTAAATATTAGAAACGAGCATTATTTCTCAACAGTTACAGTGGCGCAGTTGGTAGTGCCTGTACCTGGAGAGCAAGACCAACTCTTTGTCTAGGGTTCAAACCCCAGCGAAGGCAATTTTCCTTTTACTATTCTTATAGGCTACCTCTTTCCTTTCATTATGAACCTTAAATATTAGAAACGAGAAATATTTCTCAACAGTTACAGTGGTGCAGTTGGTAGTGCCTGTACCTGGAGAGCAAGACCAACTCTTTGTCTAGGGTTCAAACCCCAGTGAAGGCAGTTTTCCTTTTACTATTCTTATACCTCTTTCCTTTCATTATGAACCTTAAATATTAGAAACGAGCATTATTTCTCAACAGTTACAGTGGTGCAGTTGGTAGTGCCTGTACCTGGAGAGCAAGACCAACTCCTTGTCTTGGGTTCGAACCCCAGTGAAGGCATGTTCATGCTTCAAGTCCAGCCAGAGCCTTTTAATTTAATTTTCTTTGGAGGACGTGGAAGTATAAAGGTAAGAAACGAAGTTTTATGCCTTGGGAACCAAAATGGTGTAATTGGTTGTTCCATAGGTGATTAGACATTCCTGAGCGGCTTGGTTCAAGTCCAGGGTGAGTTATCGCTGCAAATGACTACCCAAAAGGCACCCTCCTCCCCCCCCCCCAACAAGGTTCCCAAAGGGCAAGTGAGTTCGCCGGCACCCCTCCCCCTGACAAGGTTCTTAAGCGACCAAGTTAGTTCGCCGGCACCCCTCCCCCCTGACAAGGTTCCCAAGCGGAAAAGGGAGTTCGCCGGCACCCCACCCCCTGACAAGGTTCCCAAGCGGAAAAGGGAATTCGCCGGAACCACTCCCCCCTGACTAGCTTCCCTAGGGGAGAAAATGTTTTATAAAAACACCGAAGTCCAAACAACTGGATCTCTAAATATTTGAAAAACAAGCCAGTTTTCTCCCACCTAATGGTCTAGTGGTGAAGAAAAAGTTTTGGCAGCAGGTCCCTGGTTCAATCCCAACTACTGCCTTCTTTTCATCAAAATATATCCTACCTTGTTTTAATAGCAGCTTGCAGAAAACTCATCAAACAAAATGTTTTAAAAAATGTCAATACATGTTTCAAAAAAACATCCAATTTATTTATTTATTTAGAACAAACAATTCCATAGCAGGTGAATTAAGTACTTCTAACTATTCCTTAGATGCAGATAGTTGTTAGAGAAGGATTACATTTACTTCTAATATATTTAAGGTTACTAAAGGATATTTTGAACATGAACTTTTTCATGCAAAATCTGTTCAGTGACAGGACTTTTCTCTAGTCACCACCCTTATCCTGTCCCGAAACAAAATTTTCAAATTAAACTAATCTCATAACAGACAACAGAATTTACCATTAACTTTTTTGAGCAAACTAACGCATGATAACATCCAATTCATTCTTCCCCTCCCCTTACCACCTCCCAGACACACACATATGCATTACTCCATTATCTTAGCAAGAGAATAAATACACATGCCTGTGCACTTTTGAGCATTTTGCAACAAAAGATGTTCATATAATGGGCTTTCAGGATTTACTTCAATGCATGGATATTATTTATATGAAATTTAACAAATGTTGCAATTTCATCATGATGATTGTCAATATTACATCATTTGGACTTAAAGGCCACTTCCATGTATGATTCTGCATCACTTGCTGATCCAAAACAAAAGCAAAGAATTAAATGATTGCAGAAAATATATCAAAAGATTGTCAAAAATGGATGTATGTCCATAGTACAAATGACTGGATTTGTTTCTCCTTGTAGCAACTCCCTGGTAAATATAACACACTGAAAAAAGGGGGGAAAATTGCAAAAATGCATTGTGGCTTTGATGATTTAACATGAGCAATTTTCTTCATGAATCTGAGTAATGTATAGTGAGGGTGCACAACATACTTGATCTTAGTTATACAGTGAAAGCAGTGTGATGTAACAAACAATTGTCAGAATGACACAGGCTGTCCTGAAATGACCATTGACCTCAACAACAGGCTTCTTGTATTAAATTTGATAGATACATCAACATACTATATGACATATGAAAATAAGCATGGTTTTCATAATTTGACCCCTGGTGAACTCATACAACCATTGACCTCCGCCCCATCATTAGGCTTCTTGTACTCAATGTGGTACAATTACATACCAAATATGCGATCTGTCCCAGCTTCCCTTGCGATATTATGTTTAGGAAGGTGTTTTAGTGTAAAGAGACAGGTAAGAGGGGAGTGAAGTAAATGTTTAACATTTGTTTACAAGCTTGGCGTAACAATCGCACTCACACACACACACACATGTTGGTTTTACATTCCAACCGAGGACCCCATTGTATTTTCCATTGTTCAAATCCACGTACCCTAACCTTAACAATACCCCATACAATAGAAATTCTTCCAAGGATGTGGTGATTCTTTAGAAATCACAACCGAGGACCTGGAATTCTTTTGTTCAAGTCCTCGGTCAGATAGAAAAACAAATGCACACGTACACACACAGGCCATCATGCATGCAAAGGTTACGATTATAATGGAAACCAAAAATGATAAAGCTCTCAGATACTTTCCTCAATACTGTTTATATGACCGGCTATTAAAGAAAGATGGCAACTGCTTGATTGCAACTTTGTAACGTTTATTCCAGAATCAAAACAAGTGAATTCTTGGTTAAAGTGACACTCCTGTATAATATGGATTTACATATAAATAAAAAAATTATATTCATGTTTATATTCGACTTCCTGTTGATGATATCATGCAGAAATGGGTTGGATACTTTTTGAGAGCTTTTTATAAAGATATACAAATTATTAGAAATATAAACTCTGAACGCTTTATGATTCACATTCCATACCCCAAATCATACGAGGATGAAAATAATGTACTTTTTATATGCCACAAATTTCAAGAACACAAAACTGATAAAATTGAAATTGATATGGATCCAATGTACAACAAACTGAAGCAAATACAACTTGTTATTCCTTCTTGGTTAATAATATCATATATATATTTATAGAAGTATCATAGTATTTGAAGTGTAGTAGTAAACTAACATTAATACCAAGTATAGGACACAGAGTAGTGAGCAGTAGTACAGAGAACATTCATATGATCACATGACTGATATGTATACTTTTATATATGAAAGATGATATATTACAAGCCTTTGCATGTCTATTGGTTTACAACAGGTATTAAACTGCTTCAGAGTTTATTGAAAGGAATTTATATCTTTGCAATATAATATGCCATGAGGGTGTCCATTGCAACTATATGATATGAGGTACAATATTCTATGAGCCTGAGGATGTGTTTTTTTGGACAATTTTTTGGCAGACAATTTTCAGCCAACCAGAAAATTCTTTTCAACACATCCTCATAGAATATTTGTACCACATCCTCATATCATATATCATATAGTTGACATATTATATTGCAAAGATATAATTTTTTTTCAAAAATTGCATCAGCAGAACAGAGGATGTCAAAAGGGCACTTGAGCTGAAAATGTCTTTGCTTTGTACTCAAAACTCTTGATGAAATGCTATAGTGCTACAGAGAACTTTGACAGCTAAGCAAACATTCCCAATATATCCAGGTTTCAAGCATAAAAAAGACCAAGATTATTTAAGCCGAAGTAAAGCTTTTAAAGACTTTATAACCCACAGACCCCCCCTACTGTAATCCAACTTCCTGGAGTAGTTGAAGGTTACATTCAATCAAACATAATCTTGAGTTATGGGCAAGATATTTGTTTGGGGCTATTGATGGGATTTCAACTAGCCTTGTGGGATAGTTTTCTCTTCATTATTATAAATTCTACATCCCTTGAAGAGTTTGAAGGAGTGAGTGAAGGAATTAACATCTCTCAGATATTTATACAAAATTCAGAATTATAGATATAAAAAGGTCATGTGACTTAGTTTCTCCAACGTGTTCTTTATCTTTCATTTAGTACATATCTACATGAGTTGGTACACTAATCTATATAAACTTGTTGACTCCAATCCCTTTTCACATCTTAGAACAGATGTTAATTCATGAAGGTCTGTGGCACACGTTACTGATACTATTAGTGGGCCACACCATTCAGACCACTCAAAATCATCTTAAATCTTTAGTAAAACAACAAGAAACCTACATAAATACCTACTAACAAGTCTTAACATAGACAAATAACTGCAGAATATTTCACAGCTTCCTGACTGAAGGAAGTATTAACTTCAAGACGCCCCTCCCCCCGCACCGCCCTCCCCCTTTATTTGTGAGCGTACTTGCACTACACAGATCTCATTGCTTTTGGAACTATTTGCCAAAAAGGAAATCCTTAAGCATACCTTAGTGCTGGGTCAATGTTAACATAAGATACTGTACTTGTGTGTACCATTGTTATAACATTAGGCCTTTGCCTAAAACAACTGTAATCCACACAGGCTATTAACATAAGACCTAACCCACACTAGTTTTGAACATAGACCTCACATATCTTGTGACCCTTGATAGACTCGCAATAGATTCACAAAGAGGAGATCAATTGATTTGGAATCTCAGTGCGTGTTATCATTGCACCCTGTGCTCAGAGCCCGCACTGGCGATCACCGAACAAGAAGTGGAGGAAATTGAACAAAGTGGTACTTGATTTTTTAATGTTTGCTATATGAGATAAATATGGTACTTGATTTTTGAAAAAGTTGCTTTATGAGTTGTGGTGTTACAAACATTACCAGTGACCAAATTTATTCAAATCAGATTTAACGTCTCAACTTTTATATATTTTTTGTTTTGTTTGTTCTTGTCTCTTCTTCAAATGTTTATTTTCTTTTTGTAGAGAAGATATATGTACATATGAAGTTAACACATGTTTTCTTGAATACTAAGACACGATTTAAAAAATGTAAGACATATATGGTCTTTAATATCACAAAGGCAGAAAACTGCAAATATAACTACTGGCTTATCAAACTAAGGACTACTGCTGAATATTGTTCTTTTAATATTCTGCAAAATGGAAAACAATGGAAAATTTATCACTTTTTTGCCAGATAATTTCTCCACCATAGTTTGGTGTTTTGTATAGTTCTCTCTGCTTGACCTCACTTGAGAGGTTACAAGAGTCACAAAACAAATAAACATGATAATTACAAATTTACAAAGATGGCAAAAGGGGAAGAATAAAGAGAAAAAGAAAAGAAAAAAAATAGCAAATACAAAGTGTAACCTGAAGAAAACAACAAGATAACTATGACAACAGCCTATCAACAAACCAAAAACAAACAAATAAACAAGTGAAATGATCAACAAAATAATTCATTACAAACCCACCAAACTTTGCAAGTTTCATGAGAATGCTTTCTCTTTCTTTCCCTAGTCTGAAAGTGTCATTTCCTCTTGAATTGTATTAGGATTAAATTGTATAGGATTAAATCGTATTAGGATTAAATAGTATTAATATTAGCCTTAAAAAAAAAAATAACCCAGACGTTTTAAGTCAGTTTTCCTTTCCCGATCAAACATACTACATACAAGGAAAATAATGATAATCCATGCCCCAATTTCTCATTTCTACGACGATGGCAAATTCTCTCGTTTTCAAAACCGATGCTACGGAAGCCTTCTGTGCTATTTAAATCTTGGTATAGCTGGCTCGAGATCTAACTTGGATTTTTAATTTCTTTGAAAGATCTCTCTTCCAAAATGGAAGATGAATAGGAGACAATTTTTTTTTTTACCTCTCGAGGAAATTTTGGAACAAAACAAAATGATTTAAAATAAATATTAATAGTCATAATACTGATCATGTACGGGATTTAGTCATTGCTTGGTTTAGTTTTTTTTTTTATCTTTTTATCTTTTCTTATTTTTTTTATATTTTTATTTTATCTCTATTTTTATTTTCACCTTATTGTTGAGCGAACACAGAAAACATGATTTTCATCCTAGATGATAATCCATACCAGTAAATATTGAACAAATTTAAAGGTGGTTTCAATGTGGACATTGTTTGAACCATTAACTCACTGCACTATGAAGTCATCAACATCTTTAAAGTTATATAAACTGACATCTCAACTCAAATAGTATCTGGCCACAAACAGCAAGTTGCCTCAGCTCTACAATTCCTTTCCCACATCTTTGGTAAATATTTTCTTCTTTTGGCATTCTTACAACTTTTTTTAACAATTTTTTTTTTCTTTGGGGGGGGGGGGCTCTATATCTATATAAGAACTAACTATAATTCATCAAAACTACAGATACATAAAAGAAGCAAATCAATGACAAAACAGGACTGGTAGATTATAATAGAGATTATGAAAAGAGTAAAGAAAGTATTGGAAAGAAGTTGGAACCTTTTTGTTGTCTGAACTATTCACCCCAATCTTTGGATCGATGCTCGACTCTCCTGGCAACATTGCCAGACGTCCGGCCGGAAGTACAACGTACATCTATCCTAAGGTGTACTCATTCAACTCCTCCAATTCTTAGCCAACAACTTATTTGCTCTTTTCAAATTTCAGCCATCCATCTACCAAACTTTCATAGAAATTACAAATATATTGATTATTCTACTGTAGAATAAGTTGTGTGTAATATAGAATAAAATTAAGAATAGGTAGAAAGAAAAATAGTAAACTAGAATGCAATAATGCATTGTGCATTGGAAGACGTAACATGAGCAGTTTTCTTCATGAATATGATGTAATGTATTGTGATGGTGTACATGTTTACAAGGGTTCACAATTTGACCTGTGGTCACCCCAAATGACCTTTGATCTCTACCAAAAACGATAGGCTTCTTGTACTTAATATGGTACTTCTACACACCAAATATGAAATTGGTCTGACCTTCCCTTCTTGAGATATCGTGTTTACAAGCTGGGTGTCACAAAGGCACTCACACATACATACATACATACATACATACATACATACGCCATCATGAATGCAAATGTCACGATTATCATCAAAACCAAACCTAGGAGAAAACGGTAGAATAATGTCTGTGCCAGGGGATGCAGTTTGTGGTTTCTATTCATTCATGCTGGACACTCTCCTCTCTCCCTTTCTCCTCTCTCTCTTCAAACATCTAAGAAAGATCTGAACAAGAGGTTGCAGTACATGCAAGGCTGGGTAGTGTCAGGAAGTGGAGCTTAAACCCTACCAGCTAATTTTGGCTTGATATGTCGTTTATGGCCATTTAAAATGTTGCTTTTTTTTCTCATCCCCCTACTAGTGTTGGTACCGTATTAATCACGACGGTTACATAGTTGATGTATTCACGCTGTAGTCACTATGTTAATTATGTAACTGTCAGAATACCTGCAACCAGTCAAAATTTGTCATCCTGCGGACAACTTGTTAATTGAACCGTGAAACTACTTCCCAGCATGCACTGTGCTTCCCATTGATAAAATGGTCAACTCTCTGATTGAAGGCAGTCACTGCATCACCTGGCACTAAACAGGTCAATTGTACATGGTGAACCTAAATAACCCTACCTACACCAGTTCAGAGAAATAATTTATCCACTATCGCAAAATGCTGCTCTGTAAAATGGTCAAATTGCTTTACAGGTCCACAGATGTCATAGCAGGTTTTTCACACAGAAACCATAGTATTTTATAGGAGCCAAAGTTCAGAGGCCCTCCAAAAACTGCTGTCCAAAATCTGAACGCTAAATCATTCCCTGCCGGTAGCTTCCCTTTACACCGCTAAACAAACTACCAGTCACCAAATAACTATAACAAAACGATAAGTGAATTTAGTTTCCTAAATACTACTCAACTTTTGGGCATTGATACAAACATATTATTCGCTGACAACCTTGCACGAATGAACACAAAGAACATAGATTTCTCTACCGTGACATGTAATAACCACATGTGTAAAAGACGGACAAACGCACAACACTGACGCACGAAAATAAACTCCAATGCTAAACAGCATTTAACATGAAGGTCATACGACAACCTGTGGCGTTACCGCATTCCCGACATGATATGCTGCTATATAACATTAAAACTGATAATGTTACAGGTGTCCCTCACTTAAGTCAATTAATAAACAACTATTATTCTATTACAAGAAACTGTGACAAATAAATTTCACAAGGTTTTCTGTGAGAAGTCTGTTTTCGAAAAGTCGTAGCTCAGACGGCCACAATTTGGACTTCCACTTAAGTTTCAACAATAATGTACGGAAAATAGATGGAAGGATTAAAACACCTCAATCTCACATTTAAACAATCAGTAATTACAGCTTTTAACATAAAATGCTAAAGATTTTTTTGCTTTTGTCTCTGTTCTAATATTTTATTTTGACTAATATTAGGTCATTACTACCCAACATATGTTAGACAGGTTGAGAATGGTGATATATGGTGATAAATATGGTGAGATACGTTTATACTTATTTTTTGCCTATTTTGACATTTCAAATCAATTTATTTCTCTCATTTCAATTTGTTGGTATGTGGTGCAGACCTGAGTGCATTTTGGACAACATTTCAGTAGCTAAAGATGTTCTCAACTGTTTTGGATTGATGTACAAAAACCGGATACTTACAAAAAAAAAGCTTGAATCTTGTTAGAGGTTAGAAATAAATCTTAAAAAGTATGCACGAAACACATATTAACATTTGAAAAACGCCAAGGTACTCGATTTAGCAGTGAGTGTTCCATTTCCTTAATACTGCTTCGAGCAAATACTGCAACACTGTAACAAGTTTCCTTGACTGTCACACAATTTATATCACGCTTACAACGTAGACTACAAACTCCATTAAACATCTGCTATATACTTAAACACAACACCGAAAGCTTTACGCAGCTTCACACTCGTGGTGACGATATTAACATGAACGCCACCTTTAACATGTGGTACAAAATTCTGTTCTCCGGAAAACTGGGTAATATCAGTTTCATGCAGTGTACATATTTAGTGTATACATATATAAAATGTCTAAAGCTGGTTTTTCTTTCCTGTAATGACAAAGGTTTACAGACAAAAACAATCAACAGTTATCCACATTTGGTGGAATATACACTGATTGAATTTGTTAGCTGCACTCAGTTTAGAAATCTGTTTAAATATCAAAAATTCTTTCTCGTAGTTTAACCTAACAATCCCACTAAAAATTATCATCTACATCTGACCACAACCATTTCAAACACACCAAACTTTTATCGTTTTTCATACGATTTAATAGTTACTTTCATCACTTTGTCTCATCTCACTCGCTTCTGCTTTCCATGGAATCCCTTTTCCAAGACTCGTCTGAGCTAATTAGGTTGTAAAGGATCCAGCAGGCAAGAATATAGATGATTCCACTCATTTCAGCTTTTCTTCAAATTTCACTTTGAAGAGCCATTTCAGTTTTCTTCTGAAAGGAGGAAGAACAGCCCACCATTGCAACACTTCAATAACTTCACGTATACTGGACTTGCTCACTTTCACTGTCTTAAAACCAACAAAACATTAAGGAAAAAAAAAAAAAAGATCACTTCAAAAATATGGAAAAATTCCTTCTACTTTCCAAAACAAAAATTGTCTGTCCTGCTTATTCCTCCAGAAGTAAGGCTACAATGACTCTTTTTGAACAGCGATTCCGCTCCGCATGCAGGAGGGAGGGCCTTTATCGTCTCTCTGCGCCATGAAGGCTTGTCCAACCGGAGCTGCTTGTACCTTTCCACAGGAAGTGAGATGCTCTTTCATCACCCAATCACTGTTATCCTGTCCTCTGCTCCCTTAAGTGTTTTCCAACCAGAGTGCTTGTACATTTCCACAGGAGGAAGTGATGTGCTCCCCCAGTGCCCAATCACTGTTATCCTGTAGATATGACCTTAGCATTCTCTAGAATAGGCATTCCTGACTGGATGCTCTGATCGAGAATGGACAACCTATATGTTCAGGAAACAAACCAACAAGAAAGAAACACAGTGAATGTTTGCAGAAACAGACAGGAACTGATGGAAACTTTAATCAGTAAGCAAGTTTAACACCAATTCTATTTGATCTTAAAAATTTTATTTACTTTGATCTTAAAGTAACAAAATGTTTGAGGATCTGAAGAGACTTCATTAATTAATCTCTTGTACATTAATAAACCTTCCATTGGTGTAAAAAGCTAGAAACAGTGTTGTATAGTGTTAACAAATTACTCTTGAATTTTTGGGAAGCAAACAAAAAAATCCATCTCAAAAAGCTGCTTTAAAATGTTCTGGTTTGAGGATATGTTGTAATACTTACATCATCTTCTGCTTCTTGGTCATTTTCATCCAGCTTTGACCGCTCTCTTTGAGTTTTTCTAGGCCTTGTTTAGCCTGTGCTACAGTTTCCACCACATGCCCCAAGGACTTTATCGACGATCTTAGATCCGAGGACGACACTTCGAAGGTGCTCTCCCCTTGCGCTTGGGGAGAATGCGTCTCTTGGGCTACGACGACACCATGGCCAACGTCCTTCGTTACAACCTGAGGCAGGACAAGATTTCCTCATCAAAATTTCAAGTATTCCTCACAGAGAGCTTACCAACACCAGGCATTGAATACTAATGATACTGCTGAAATCTGCAGGTTCCTTGCATGATCTGGGCCTGCCATCATTGCATTTGTTAAGTTCCAAAATGGTAAATTATCTGAAATCTTTGAAACCAGCCACAAAAGGGGATCAAGTGGAGGCAGAGGAAAAATAGTTTCTGTCGATTTCAAATTTTGCAAAAAATTTCAAGTTCCAAGATTTAGCCACCCAGCTTTCTACGGTTGCAACTGGTCTTGTGAAAGCAGCTTTTCCAGAGTTACCTTGTTAAACAAAGGTTTCATTGTTTGAATTCTGGTGACCTACAATGACCACAAAATGTACCAAAAGTGATTACTCAATTGGAATCTATGTACAAAGTGAAAACTTAATCCAAAATTCTCCTCCCATAGTTACCTATTTTATTTGCTTACCAAGGGTGTCTTCTTGACCGCAGACGTCATACACACACATACATACCTGACTAAATATCTCTCTTGCCTCAGGCAGGCGGATCGCAGGTTAACATGAACAGAAAAATATATACCGATATGTAACAAGGGAACTTGTAAAGATAGGAATGGGGAAGACGTGAGCTAAACTTCTCACCATTCCACTCATGCTGGTGGTTGCATCTGAGGCATCCATCAGAACGGGTTCTTGGTTGACTCTGTCCGAGTATATCTGGTTGACTATCCTCTGATATCGCAAGCTGCCCGACTGGATGTTCATAACAAGCTGTCAAGAAATTGCAAAAGCAATCAAAATCAATGAGAATGGCAAAGAAATACCAATCAACCTCACCAGGGTCTTCTATTTTTACACGGGGAAACAGTGTACATACAAGAAGCATGGTGGAGAGTGCTCGGGTCTAATATTCATCAAGCCTTGTAAATATACCACGCAGACAAGGTATATAAACTTTTTCCTGATCTACTTCATATACACATCTAAAAGTCTGCATAGAAAAAAACCAGTAACTAATATGATTATCATCGTGGTGGGAACAAGGAGAAAGAAACGGGTTGAAGAAATGATATATGTCCAGTCTGTAACTGTCAGGTCAGAAATGCTGTGGTCAGACGATTGGAGATACTGGCTCTTTGGGAGGACTAGCACCTACCATCAGAAGGATAGTGCATAGATATGACAGTGGGAACCCAAGTATTCATTATCATCCATTTGCTAGACTTACTACGATGATGAACCTGTGAGGATCATAGAGTTTGTATGTGTGGCTTTCCTAATCCTCTCTGTGCATTAGTAACCAGTGATGATCAAAGAGTTTGTATGTGTGGCTTTCCTAATCCTCTCTGTGCATTAGTAACCAGTGATGACCTTAGAGTTTGTAGGTGTGGCTTTCCTAATCCTCTCTGTGCATTAGTAACCAGTGATGACCTTAGAGTTTGTAGGTGTGGCTTTCCTAATCCTCTCTGTGCATTAGTAACCAGTGATGATCAAAGAGTTTGTAGGTGTGGCTTTCCTAATCTTCTCTGTGCATTAATAACCAGTGATGACCTTAGAGTTTGTAGGTGTGGCTTTCCTAATCCTCTCTGTGCATTAGTAACCAGTGATGACCTAAGAGTTTGTAGGTGTGGCTTTCCTAATACTCTCTGTGCATTAGTCACCAGTGATGACCTAAGAGTTTGTAGGTGTAGCTTTCCTAATACTCTCTGTGCATTAGTAACCAGTGATGACCTAAGAGTTTGTAGGTGTGGCTTTCCTAATCCTCTCTGTGCATTAATAACGACTATGATCAAAAAGTTTGTATGTGTGGCTATCCTTATTCTCTTTGTGCATTAATTGAATGAAATACTTTGGCAAATAGCTTTGAAAATGATAAAGGAATCCCATTAGAGTATGATGTTGAGAGGAAGGTGAGAGGTCTTACCTCACTGATGGAATCCCTAAGGCGGTGAGCAGTGGCAATGAAGGAATGCATCATGGCCTGGACATCCTCTGCCTGGGATCGATGTAGTAACGCATCACTAATTAAAGACAAAACAAAATCATGAACAAAATTAAAATTGACTCGGCCACTTTCACTCTCAATTTATGGGAAAACTTGTACATAATTCATATACTCAACACATTCACCAGGATGAACTACTTGGATACAGTCCTGATGTAAGAGAGGTTTCAAATTGGCAAAGTTTTTTTTTGCTGAAACAACGTTCTTTCTAGTATGGTAGTCATGTCTGGCTTGGCTAATGGGGTCACCAGGCCAAATTTTTAAGGCTTTTTTTTCTGGTCGTCCCTCGGATGACCATGCCTTGCGTTATTTGTTGTCTGCACCGCAAATTTGATTTCCCTCCAAAATGTAGCGAAATAACATTGACCTATACGTATGTAGAGTAGACGTGTAGGGTTAGTGTAGAGAACACCCCGTTGAAATGATATCATTTTCTCATTTTTACCTAGTTGGGGGTATTTACTTACAGTGCAATGTGAATTTAATGCAGACAACTAGTCCTGTGCCAGGCAACCTCCCACAGCTGATTCTGGTTGTCTCAACAGAAATTTTGGTCATCTTGGAAGACCATTAAAAAAAATTTGTCATGGGTCATGGCAAGACTACTTGAGGATATATATAATCAGCCAATGGGCGGACAGCGAGAAGACTTGGCCAGCTTGCGATATTAAACAAACCCCAAACTTACTTGTTCCACCAGTCTTTGTAACAAGTATGAATTTTCTTCCACTTGCTCTCACAATGATCACTAAACAGAGACAATGCCCCACTCAGCTTCATGCCAAGTTTATCTCTGAAGATAAAAAAAAGGAAAATTAAATAAAAGAATGAACATTTTCAAGTCACGATAAAATCCTAAAGCTATCAAAAGAAGCAGAAGAAGAAGATAAAAAAAAACCTGGAGAGCTAATGAGATGGCTTGAAAAAAACACTAGCTTTATGAGGGCAAAACTATTTTGATGCAACAGGGAGAAAAAATAACATAATTTCTGTGTTTTTGGTGTTCTCCATGAAGTGACTGTCTAGCTTCCATATTTTGTCTCAATATATCAGGTATGTTAATTTTATAGACCTTTGACACACCGGGATATAGCAGCAGGTTACTCATCCATAAATAAAAAGTAACAGTAGTGTAACACTACCCTTGAACAAACTCTCTTAGCACTCCTCCAGCTTTCTTGAAAAGGTTTTAATAATATCACTCAGAATTGTTTCTTGGCATAGCAGAGTAACTTCTTCCTTGGACGTTACTGCTCGACTTAAGAATCCACAATTTAGGCAAAGGCAAACTGTGACCCGGCTTAACTTGCAATAATTACACAACATGAATATTCACAGGTTTTGGCTCTCGTAATGGGAAACTGACGGAAATATTCTGGGAGACATTCGTTAAGTGTTTCACAATAAACGGTAGCAATAATGCAGCATATACATAGCGACATTATGAATAGTTATACTATATGGTATTTGGTAACTAACAAACACCTGTTTCTACAAGGTGTTGCACAGAAAAAATGTTCACTTATTATTCATTGTTTGTATTTGGTAACTAACAAACACCTGTTTCTACAAGGTGTTGCACAGACATTCTTTTCACTTATCATTTCATTTAATTCTTTGTCTTTTTCTGATACTTTAATTCAAGTTTTTTTTCAGCCTCTAAAGGAGATCCTGCTAGGATCGAAACATCAGGCCCCCTGACTTACACATTACACATTCTCTTACACAGGCTCTTGAGTGGATTATCTGGTTTGCTAAGTTTTGTTTTAGTCTATTTTATTGTCTAGTCCATTTGTTGGCTCTGGCTACATGTGATTTCCAAGAAATTGTAAATACCAGTAGCTGTTACTTACCCACAATTATGACACTTTATTTTCATGTGTATTTATCGGCTTTCTATTAATATCTCAGAATTTTTAAGCGTAGTATTGCGATTGGTGATTCATCTGCAATTTTTACTGAACATTAAGACCGATACAAACATCAAAGATAAAGATATTGGAATCTAAATTATCAGATATCCGTAAAAACGATTAGCTGGGATTATCGATTCGACACTAATTGTTACCTTTAGAATGTTATGACACCCTGCAAGCCCAAACCAACAGGAATTGACAAAAAATATACAATCCTCTCAATTGTTTCAAACGAAATTTGTCAACGTACTTATCCATCTTGTGAATTTGTTCTTCGTTGTAAGAGAGTTTCTTGGCTTGTCGGTCCTTTCGGAATTGCTTGTATATTTGAACAGAGTCTTGTAAGAAAACCTCAAATTTGCCGCGACTGAAAATGAATGAAAAAGGAAAAATATATTTGAACTCAAATCATTCCTGATAAGAATGACTGTAGTCTACATAACCTTACAAGAAAAAAATATTACTATATAATTGATAGTGTCAAAAATTAGTTTAGACAAAAATGCTGATATGAAAACATCTCCATAGTTACTAGAAACTTCTAGCTGTATCTGATTTGCTATTGGTTCTTGCAGTTTGCAAGAACAGTACATTTATAGTTATGTGTGATCATGCTAATATCTATGAATATTCTATCTATTAATACACATAAGGACATCTGAGTAAAATAGAATAAAAGAAAAATGACAGGGAACGTCTCACAACAAAAGCCTCGCCCAGCTGGACAAAACCCAATCGTAGACATTTTACGTCACATGTAGGAAACATTAGGCCACTGTGCCCAAATTATGTGCCGTCTGTTAATAGGTTCTTTTAAGGGTAGAGGCCGTCCGATTGGGTACAAAAGTTTCACTAAGCAATAAATTTCATGCCCAACAACCTATCCAACATGATGGTGAACAGAAAATTAAGATCCGCCGACTGTCAATGATATTTATAATTTCAAATACCACCGATAGCTTCAACCCTAAGTACCGAGGTACGGAGGTAAATCGTAAACACACCAGTTAGTACACGGTTGTAAACTTCGAACCTTCTCCGTCCACTTTTCCAGAAGAATAGGCCGTCTCAGAACGTTGTTTTCCAGGACTTTGCAGAGGATGGACTGCGCATGCTGGAAATCTGTTTGTAGCTAGAGAAGGAAGCAGTGCAGTATAAATACATGTTAGTGAACAACCTATGAGGTGTACAATGGAAACAGAAATCAACTCTCATTTTATCTTGAAAAAAAATAACACAAATGTAGGATTGCAAAAGATTCATTTTCCAGTCAGCAATTTTGGAGAGGTTCACGATGCGAGAGATGAGATTATATGAGCTGGATAAAGAGCAGCATTTTTGGATGATTTTCTGTACATTTTGGGCATGTACTACTATGATCCCACAACAATTTAGTTTATTAGCTGATTAGTCAAGTTTCCTTATAGAATAAAAGAGAATTTTCCAAGAATTTCCTATCTGACCTCAGCTTCGATACAGTTAGAAGAACACTTATGGCGCTCTTTAGTATCTATGACGGGATCACATTCTAGGAGAGCAGGCAAAAACAGGTGGTCTGTCAAATCGGAGGTCTTAAGTGGCCATCCCTTTGGGGGGGGGGAGGAATAGGGGATACAATGAACACATTCTGCCCCAGCACACATCCAAAGGTTGGAAAGTGTTCATTCGAAGTAGTTTATACCTGGATCCAATGTTTGGTTTCTTAAATCCATATTTCAACAAATTATGAAACTGTACAGAGCAGACTCTCTGCTTCATAATAACATCAAAACTCAAATCTTCCATAGCATTTAATATTCTGGTTGCTAGAGATGAAAGGCCAACCCTCCCCCCTACCAAAGCCCCTCACCTCAAATAAACTAAACGGCAAACCCACAAAAGTAACCGAGTGTCCTGACACAGACCTCTGGTAGTGACTGACCTGCCTGAAATCACTTTCCTTTCTTAACAGGTTACTATTCCACTTCTCCAGCTGAAGCCGTGAAGCTGTTATTTCGTCTCTTTCGGTCTCCGGGGGTGACACCGACTTCCAATAATGACCGGTCTCGCTCCAAAGTTTAAGGAAAGAGTCTATCTGCGAAATGAGATACTCGACCTCCTTGGAATCCCTCTGGAGGCTGAGGACCTTGCTTTTTAATACACAACTGTGGGTAGGAGGAGGAGGAGGGGTTTTTGGTGGTAAAAAGACAGCTGACAGTATTTCCTTGTTATATATATATATCAATTCACTTCCGCCTGGTCGATACATTTTCCAAAGCTTCGTCAGCTGAAAATCATATTGCAGGGTAGTTATGTGATTACATCTGAGCAAACATATAACATTTCGTCCGAAATGTCACCTTGAGTGTAAAATGAGTCGACCACAACTGATATGAAAAGGATTATTTGGAAAACAAGGTTTGACTTCCTTCATATCGTCTTCTTCTTCCTTAAGGGTATATAATTTCACCAAAAATGAAAATAGTTTGCATACATGTGATCTGAAAGGAAGAACCATAATACAGATCTGTAAAACCCCAACTAAGATTGCAGTGATTGTGAACACTTACTGAATAGTTTTTGGAACTAAGAAGTATAAGTTCTGCTTAGTTATAGTTTCTTCTAAAACTCCTTGTTGATAATATAAGACAGCCGCATACATCTGGAATGGAGGATGAGAAGAGGAACATTTCTAGCAAAAGCAACATACAATATTAAAAAACTCTATGCTGATAATATAAGACAGCCACATACATCTGGAATGGAGGATGAGAAGAGGAACATTTCTAGCAAAAGCAACATACAATATTAAAAAACTCTATGCTGATAATATACGACAGCCACATACATCTGGAAAGGAGGTAAGGAGAGGAACATACTAGCAATAGCAACATACAATATCAAAAAGTTAAAGCATTTTCTACTATTGCCAAGTTTTTCTGTAACACCAGGTAGAAGTAACATCATAATAGCATGTGATGTATCTCAGAGTTTATTAATTTATGAATGTTGCAAAGACGGCCAAAATTCTGCAACATATCTGGCACTACTCACAAAGTGAGTACTTTTTTTTTGTGGAAATTGGGTGGCAAAAACGTCCGTTAGTTTTTGTTGTTGTATGAAAAAACCTCATTTACTCACGGAGGAACACGAATCCCCCACCCCCCACCCATCCATCCTCCCCTAGAAAACGTCCATAGTCAAAAGTTCCAGGTTAACAGCATGTCGAAAGCGGAATCATGAAGATTATTTAGGCAAAGCTTTACATGGCCATTTTGTCATCATGTATTACATTGCTGCAGTAACAAAATTTTTATTCCCAAAGAGTGAACCACCATGAAGTTAGGAACAAGATTCTGAGCCGAGAGATTTTCAAGCAATAAATGTAGACTTCTTTTTTGTTCTCTGTTAATTGAGCTACTGACGACTTCATACCCTCTTTAATGTTCAAAACCCACCGCACAATTTAGTTAAGCCGATCAACACTCACCTTTGCCAACGCAAGGTCATTTTCGAGCGAATAATGAGTCGACGACTTGCGTGTAGAGGCTAAAAGGAAGAAAAGAATAAACAAATTAATGTTGTCATTGTTTTCAAATAGTCACAATGCCATACAACTTGACTTCAATTATATGCATTTTGACTGGTTGTCAAAGTATCTAGACTAGGTTTCTCTGCTATGTATAAGTATACCCTCAGTATATACCACAACATTCATTTCATACGAACAAAGTAGACTATGGTATCTATGCTATGTCTCAGTATACCCTCAGTATATACCACAACATTCATTTCATACGAACAAAGTAGACTAAGGTATCTACGCTATGTCTCAGTATACCCTCAGTATATACCACAACATTCATTTCATACGAACAAAGTAGACTAAGGTATCGATGCTATGTCTCAGTATACCCTCGGTATATTTCACAACATTCATTTCATACGAACAAAGTAGACTAGGGTATCTATGCTATGTCTCAGTATACCCTCGGTATATATCACAACATTCATTTCATACGAACAAAGTAGACTAGGGTATCTATGCTATGTCTCAGTATACCCTCGGTATATATCACAACATTCATTTCATACGAACAAAGTAGACTAAGGTATCTCTGCTATGTCTCAGTATACCCTCGGTATATATCACAACATTCATTTCATACGAACAAAGTAGACTAGGGTATCTATGCTATGTCTCAGTATACCCTCGGTATATATCACAACATTCATTTCATACGAACAAAGTAGACTAAGGTATCTCTGCTATGTCTCAGTATACCCTCAGTATATATCACAACATTCATTTCATACGAACAAAGTTGACCGAGGTATCTATGCTATGAAACCTCTGTCGCTTAGACACCTTGCGGAAATGGTCAGAAACCAATGAGGTGTACACTCACGTTGGGATGGAATTGCCAGCGTCGGAAAATTTTCGGAATTCCTGGATATTAGTATGATCGGATTGTCCGCTGATGTTTTAGGGTAAGCGCTGCAATCTTTGGACACGTCCGGAACAAATTCATCAAATTCAAAGAAGTACAACTGATCCTTGTCCGGGATTTTGGTCAAGGAAGAAATCTGTTCTTGGAACGCGGCAAATTTGCCTTTGTTGGCGACAAAAACTTTTAAGAGAGCCGACGTCCTCGGCACAAAGACGTATATTACCACCAACTCCAGTATCATACGGACGTGGTCAAACAGTTCATCGAAAGTCCACATCTTTAACATATTGCATTCCATCAGACCTGCTAGCATTTTGGTAATGTATACTCTAAGTCCCCTGAAAAACAATACAGAAAAAAAAATGATAAAACAATGAACACTTTCCTCAAATTTTTATTCTTCACAGGTTGAGACTCTAAAGATTTTTTGCTCTGAAATGTTTTGTTAATTGTTACCTCAAATCCTTTGTCCCAAGAGCTAACTAGACGCCATTCTATATTTTGTAAAGCCCTGGTACCATTCACCAGATATATCTGACCATGCCAACTCGATGTGGTGTCCCTGATGTTGCAGAAAGAATTTCGTAACAACCATCATGCCCGTTGAAGTTTAAGAGCAATATGACTTCATATGACCAATATACCAACTGTTTTACCTCGTTGCGCTGATTCTAGGGGTGGGGGGCCATATTCATCACCCCCACCCCCCAAAAAAGAAAAGAAAAAGAAAACCATTGTTTGTTAACATCCAAAGCTACAAACAATATTAACCCCAAACAATGTTTCTTTTGTTGACAGCACTCCGACTACCCTGTAGATGATTCCCATAAGGGGATTTGTGTACAAATGTGAAGATTTGCAAACTTTTCAAAACTTCACATAGTCATCAGGGGGAAAGGGGGCAGGGAGGGAGGGGGGGTTCAGGCATCAGTAATGATCGTAGTCCGTTATTCAAATACCAAAATAGTTTAATTTACGCATAAATGCTAAATACCCAACAGTAGACAAATACTTCAAGCTTCACCATTTAGTAATATTCAACTGTGATACCATTCTCCAAATTTGTCAGGATACTTACAGTGAAATATGGCAATGAGCTGGAAGTTGTTCACTCATCTCAATTTCTCCGCCGGGAGAGTCTTTTTGGACGGCTGATATAATTCCAGAAGCTTTTTTTGTTGTTATATGAAACCTGTTGAGGACAAAAGGAGCCCATGACCAATGAGAGAGCTATCATGGTACCATATATGGTAACATGTTACCATATATACATAGATGGTAACATGTTACCATATATACATAGATGGTAACATGTTACCATATATGCATACATGGGAACATGTTACCATATATATATACATGGTAACATGTTACCATGTATGTATACATGGTGACATGTTACCAATTATACATACATGACTTCATCTTTTCGTGATGCAAATTTGGTGGACTAAATTAACAACTTATGTAATTCAAGTACCCAATCCTAATTTTAATGTAAACATGTGTATCCTAACCACCAAAGCAAAGTCAACACTAAACACATTCTGAAGTGAATACAGTACATGACTTACATTTTCCAGCTATGTTTTTATTTCCTCTTGGAGTAAACATTCTAGCCAGTGAGTGAACACTGAAAGTAGAGACCTATTTACCTTCAGTTTACAACCCCGCAACAGTCTGAACTCCATTGTTTCTACTCTTTACGATGTTCTAAAGTCACTGTGAAATTAAGGTGCCTTTTAAGAAGCATCTGGTTTTTATATGTCTCCTATGTCAAGGTTAACCTCTAACTTTATCTCACAAAACTTGCAAAATGGCATGAAAAGTATTATTTTTAAATTTTTTATTCACAGGACTTTTGTCATTCTATTGCTGACTTTGTCATGGAAACTATCACATGAACACACACCTGAGTGATCACACTTACATGTCTGTGATGTTGTGTGGTACATATCTCTCTGTCTTGACTGATATCCATATATTAGTAATAAATATCAAATATTTCACATATATCCAGCTCTACCTTCCATTTCATTATGCTGCTATGGTTTATCTCTCAACTCACATGATATCTCGGTTTTTCCGGCCCCCAAACGGTCTGAAAGGCAGGACACCCGTGGCCGTGTGGTAGATGGTCACTCCCGTTGACCATAGATCCGTTCTTGCCGTGAAGGCCTGGTTTGTATGCTGCCTCAGGACTGCTCTTTGATATAGATCTGGATGCTGGCGAAACAAAATTAGGCGACGGAAACAAAAACGAAACTGAAAATGGGGAAGGTACTGGTACTCGACACTAAAAATCAATGAACCCATTTAAGCAGTTAGTTGTTGATAATGACTACATCTCAGTACTGATGAGTACTAATTACAGAATACAATATTTATAATATACAAGCACTTTCATTAATGTAACACACTTCCCTTGTATCCGGTCTATTCTATAGCACACAGTAATGAAAACAAGTAGGGTACAATCATGAATACACTATGATAGTGATTAGTACAGTAACATACAGTAATGAGTACGAGTAGGATACAATCAAGAATACATAATGATAGTGATTAGTACAGTAACACACAGTAATGAGTACATGTGGTGTATAATCATGACTACACTATGATAGTGATTAGTACAGTAACACACAGTAATGAATACGAGTAGGGTACAATCATGAATACATAATGATAGTGATTAGTACAGTAACATACAGTAATGAGTACTGTACATGTAGGGTACAATCATGAATACAATATGATAGTGATTAGTAGGGTAACACACAGTAATGAGTACATGTAGGGTACAATCATGAATACACTATGATAGTGACTAGTACAGTAACACACAGTAATGAGTACATGTAGGATACAATCATGAATACATAATGATAGTGATTAGTACAGTAACATACAGTAATGAGTACATGTAGGGTACAATCATGAATACAATATGATAGTGATTAGTAGGGTAACACACAGTAATGAGTACATGTAGGGTACAATCATGAATACACTATGATAGTGACTAGTACAGTAACACACAGTAATGAGTACATGTGGTGTATAATCATGAATACACTATAATAGTGATTAGTACAGTAACACACAGTAATGAGTACATGTGGTGTACAATCATGAATACACTATGATAGTGATTAGTAGGGTAACACACAGTAATGAGTACATGTAGGATACAATCAAGAATACATAATGATAGTGATTAGTACAGTAACACACAGTAATGAGTACATGTGGTGTATAATCATGAATACACTATGATAGTGATTAGTACAGTAACACACAGTAATGAGTACGAGTAGGGTACAATCATGAATACATAATGATAGTGATTAGTACAGTAACATACAGTAATGAGTACATGTAGGGTACAATCATGAATACACTATGATAGTGATTAGTACAGTAACACACAGTAATGAGTACATGTGGTGTATAATCATGAATACACTATGATAGTGATTAGTACAGTAACACACAGTAATGAATACGAGTAGGGTACAATCATGAATACATAATGATAGTGATTAGTACAGTAACACACAGTAATGAGTACATGTGGTGTATAATCATGAATACACTATGATAGTGATTAGTAGAGTAACACACAGTAATGAATACGAGTAGGGTACAATCATGAATACACTATGATAGTGATTAGTACAGTAACACACAGTAATGAGTACATGTGGTGTATAATCATGAATACACTATGATACTGATTAGTACAGTAACACACAGTAATGAGTACATGTGGTGTATAATCATGAATACACTATGATAGTGATTAGTACAGTAACACACAGTAATGAGTACATGTGGTGTATAATCATGAATACACTATGATAGTGATTAGTACAGTAACACACAGTAATGAGTACATGTAGGGTACAATCATGAATACACTATGATAGTGACTAGTACAGTAACACACAGTAATGAGTACATGTGGTGTATAATCATGAATACACTATAATAGTGATTAGTACAGTAACACACAGTAATGAGTACATGTGGTGTACAATCATGAATACACTATGATAGTGATTAGTAGGGTAACACACAGTAATGAGTACATGTAGGATACAATCAAGAATACATAATGATAGTGATTAGTACAGTAACACACAGTAATGAGTACATGTGGTGTATAATCATGAATACACTATGATAGTGATTAGTACAGTAACACACAGTAATGAATACGAGTAGGGTACAATCATGAATACATAATGATAGTGATTAGTACAGTAACATACAGTAATGAGTACATGTAGGGTACAATCATGAATACACTATGATAGTGATTAGTACAGTAACACACAGTAATGAGTACATGTGGTGTATAATCATGAATACACTATGATAGTGATTAGTACAGTAACACACAGTAATGAATACGAGTAGGGTACAATCATGAATACATAATGATAGTGATTAGTACAGTAACACACAGTAATGAGTACATGTGGTGTATAATCATGAATACACTATGATAGTGATTAGTACAGTAACACACAGTAATGAATACGAGTACTGTAGGGTACAATCATGAATACACTATGATAGTGATTAGTACAGTAACATACAGTAATGAGTACATGTAGGGTACAATCATGAATACACTATGATAGTGATTAGTACAGTAACACACAGTAATGAGTACATGTGGTGTATAATCATGAATACACTATGATAGTGATTAGTACAGTAACACACAGTAATGAATACGAGTAGGGTACAATCATGAATACATAATGATAGTGATTAGTACAGTAACACACAGTAATGAGTACATGTGGTGTATAATCATGAATACACTATGATAGTGATTAGTACAGTAACACACAGTAATGAATACGAGTAGGGTACAATCATGAATACACTATGATAGTGATTAGTACAGTAACACACAGTAATGAGTACATGTGGTGTATAATCATGAATACACTATGATACTGATTAGTACAGTAACACACAGTAATGAGTACATGTGGTGTATAATCATGAATACACTATGATAGTGATTAGTACAGTAACACACAGTAATGAGTACATGTGGTGTATAATCATGAATACACTATGATAGTGATTAGTACAGTAACACACAGTAATGAGTACATGTAGGATACAATCAAGAATACAGTAGGGTACAGCGAATAGTACAGCAGCATGAAGTACCATTCCATAATGAGTACAGTACATTAAAGTGATTACTGCACAGTTATCCAATGTCCTGTGTGATGTAGGGTACCTATGACATGAATGACATGGCGGTTACTATCATTAGAATAGTAAATTATGGCTTGTACTGGAAGTATTTATACACTCCTTCCATACATTCTTACCAGGTATTCTTCTGTTCCATACAGGGACATATAGGGCTGGTCTTCTTCTAATTCTCTAGCAGCTCCAAAATCTGCCAGTTTGTACATGAACTTGCCGTCATCGTCCTTCACACGCATAATATTACCTGGTTTGATGTCCCGGTGAACAATATCCATTTCCCGGAGGTGTTTCATTCCAGCAGCTGTTAGTTCAGAAGATCCAAGGCAAAGAAGAGTAAGTCATCTTCCATAAATGCAAAGTAAGGAATAGATGGCTGGTAGGTCGGGGAATGGAATGGAGCCGTGGAGGGGAGGCGGGGGGAGGGGGGCGGAAGCAAGTGAGAAACGTCAATTAAATATAGACACACTGAATCATTGCTGAAAATGAGATTGACCAAGGCAATGGAAGGACACCCCACATGCTATGTGCCTATACACACACAACATAAAAGCTTAAAACCTTAAAAAAAAAAAATTCTGGGGACACTCAGAATGACAATGTCCCTTCCAACACTTGTAAGCACAACTTTCTTCAATGCTTTGTTCTATAGCTCATTTTACTAGTTCTTTAACTACATGACACTACACACGGTTTTCTACCGAGATTGCAGAATAAGTTAATACTACTGTATGTACGTACGTTTGGTTTCATCCTAAAATAACTGTTTTATCTTAAGAGATGCTACTTTGTGGTTATTGTGTTGTTGACCATGCTAACATTGTGAGCCTTGGGGTTAAATCTTAGGGCCGGTCTTTGTAAGTATTGTTGTGGTGCAGGAAACTGTATCCGACGATGGACGCATTCAGCCAGTTGTGTTTCATCAGAGTGTGGAGTTAGTATGAAGAAGCTGCTCGTGTACCGCCCTGAGCACTGGAGATGTCTTTGAGTCAATGAGTTGAATATTATCGACAGCCAACACATTCCTGCCCCTCTAGTATGCTGCAGTTTGTCTAACGGGTACCCAACCTAAATTTCGCTTTGTAACACACAATTCTTTTTACGAAATCATATCCTCTCATGGTGCAATGGTGATGGATGGCTGCACTCTTGCACATATTTTAAAATTTCGAAATCACTAATTTCTCACAGTGACTCAGATCAAGGCAAAAGGCAAAAAAAAAACATCCCCAAAAAACAAGAATAAAAATACCATCCAATGATGTCAAACATAAAGCATTGCAATTAGTTTGCATAGCTATTGAAAATAAATTGTGCTTACAAACATGCTAAATTGCATAATACATGCCAAGTGTTTTGAGGATAGTGCAAAGGATTCAAGTTTCAGTATCAATATGGAGAAAGAGGCAGGGACTGCTGACACTTTTAGCAAAATGCAACCAAATGCTTTTGTGCTGAAGTAACTGTACACACTAACTCTCTATGTATACCTTTTATTGCATATATTGCTCAGAAGTAGTCAATTTTGTGACAAACTTTTCTAGTATTGAAAAATTGCTTTTAGCTAAAGACTAAAAGGGTTCAATTAGGACTTTTGTAGCCACTTTTGATGGTGTCGATCGATAAACTAACGTTAAGTTCAATCAGCCAGTCTCCTTAAAATCTTTTTTTCAGGTGATTTATTTTTAGTGCTACAATTATACAACTTCCCACAAAGGATCACCTGATGTTTTCTCTCATAAAAAATTAGAGACATGGTATGAAAATCTTCTTCTTTTGGTCTCCAGAAATGTCTAATCTGTTGGTAATTAGTGAATTCCCTTGATGATTAAGTAACAATTTTTGTCTGGTTAATGTGCAAACTATGTTATTGTTCTAGGTGTAGGTACTCCTTCCACAGGGAGAGAAATATCCCAAAAGAAAATGTTAGGCTGCAAACCTAAGTGCTAACTCCCTTGCATGTTCTCCATGACAAATCCTTAAATCAGTAGTGGTTGGTCTACAAGTTTTAACCATGGGACAGAAACAGGCTTTTGTGTTATCAGGATTTGTCATGCACGATCAGCCATTGTGCATGGAAAATTGTATGGAACCACTTCCTCCCCTATATAATGGAATGGTTACAGGAAAGTGCCAAAAATAGGCATGCATAGCATATATCTACGAAACTTCCCTTTGAGAAGATCTACAATACACCGGACTAAACTGGAATTCCTACAAAGTGGAGGGAAACTGTGCTCCTAGTCCACACATTTAACACACAATATCAGTGCATAACAATGACTTTGATTCTTGTTTAGGTCCTTGTGTAACAAATTTGGTACAATGGAACAGACTATATTTCAAGGTCATTGGACTACAGTGCATTGTTCTTCTCCCATATAAACTTTGTACAGAAACAGCTGACATGCAAATATGATCATACACAGCTAACAAACTGGTGGTGAGGAAATGGAGAAGCATATTTAGAGTAGTCTAATACGTTCATTACAGGCAGACCCTACTGGGAACTGGCAAGAGCTACACGATAACCACAAAACTAGCTTTTGAGCGGCTTTGGTCTTCACCTTTTCGTGAACCGATCAGCGCCGAGGACTACCATGGGGGACCCATTTTACATATGCAGTATGTATTAAGGACAGGAACACAGCTGACCAGAGGGGAGATACCACAGAGCGAAATCTCAACTGCTCTCTTTATATCTTTGAAATTTCAAATCTTTTGTAAAATTTGGTAAACCTTATATCAAATTTAAGCCAAAGCGAAATTGGAAACCTGATGTCGTCTTATCTGTGATGTAGTCCCCTATAAAAATTCTGTATATAAAATTGTGACACGAGAAAGTCAGATCTAAGGAATAAAGAGCTGTGACAATCAGTCGCTCAATTTTTCCCTCTATGCTTACAATCCTGATACAGTTGAGCTTACCCCCCCCCCCCCCCCCCCGGCATTGTATACCATTGGAGCCAGGGATTTATCCAACTTCAAACATTAACCAAAACAACACTTTCCATTATCTATCTAATATTGTGAGAGAAAAATAGCCATTTAAGCAACAACCATTTCCAAAGAATATTCAACTTTGCATTCAAGGAAAATGACGAAACAGGGTTCTGATTGCAAATTGTACTTACATATATCCCCGAGAACTTTTAGAAACTCTGTTTCCTGTAATCCATACGAATTCTCTGGGTCTTCCAGCATACTGTACAGACTGCCGCCTGTACAGAGCTCCATGACCAACACAGGCTGTTTTTGGAGTTGCTGCATCGAAAAGACAAAAATTTAATTAATCACAAAATTAATTTAGATCGGTCAGAGATCAAACAAAAGTTTTAACTAAACCTGGAGTACAGGACGATGTCCCGGTGAAAAAGGCAGCAATAATTAGCCTAATTAACAAGTAAATCCAACTCGTTAGGAGACACCACTGATACCAATTTAAACAGGGCTGGCCAATGTTATACTCACAACATGCAACCTAAGTTAATTAATGCAACGCAACAATTATCACCAAGGTCATGCTTCTTTAATACCCCTCAATGTTCAATAATTAATCTTCACAGTAGATAGCAGTTATAGCACCCCCTACCGTATCCCCACCCCAACTCTTGTATGAAAAGATGGCTGCATAGAGGTCCATTTGCTACAACAGTGCTTGGGGCCCAGACAACATGACAATGTTTTCTTTGAAAAGTACCAGTGGCATAGCCAAGGGGTGGCAAGTGCCTTCCCCCCAAAAAAATTGTGCCCCCCCCCCTAGATATGATTTGTAGTCTAAAAAGAAACTCAAACAAAAACTTCATCTGCCTCAATTAAAAACATAAATTTTGAACAGAGTTAGCCCGAAAATTCTTGAACATAAAAGTTACTTGAAGTTGCAAAATATAGCACCAGATTGCATCTAAGGACCCTTAATTAATCAAAAATTTCTCAAAGGGGTGGGGGGGGGATGCTTAGTATCTAGTGCTATCTTCTATGATGGTAATGCACTAAACTATCACTTGATACTGTATGTATACTACACAGTAGTAAGTGCTCAGTGTATAAAGTTGTACAAGCTACGATCAAAGAAGTGATCTAAAGCATAAACAAACACAAGCTTTTGCTACTGTAAATTGCTAAATCCCCTCTTTGGTCCACTGCCTTCCGTCATGGTACAAAACGAAAAAACACTGTTTATTGCGTAGAGACAACAGCTCTTGTTGTCTCCATACGAGGAAACAACAACCATTCATCTATCACAACTGAATAGTAATTAGTTTCTAAGCATAGTTCCTTCCTCATTCCAAACAAAAACAAAACAAAACAAAAACAACAGAGCAGTTTATATCCTGATCTGCAATATATACATAACATTTATAGTACAAAATTACACTTTAGGTATAGGCCAAAGAACTATAGCCAAATATATGGTGATTGCAAGCCTAAAATCAAGTTAAGTCCTTCATACACCCCACTCCCCCACCCCCTCATACCCTTAGTCACCCAGTACAACTTATGAAGCATGATAAAGAGCAGTGGCAACAAATCACTATTGCTCTGGTTATCTATAAACCCCATCTGACATATCATACTTAGGATTAAGCATTGTGCTATCAGGGGGAGGGGGGTGAGAGGGGGGATTAAGGGGGAGTGGGATATTTTTGGACCTTTACTGTGGAAGTAGAAGCTCTCTTAATATGCAACCTGTAGATCTAACATCTGGATGGCCTATTACAAACAACCTCCCTGTATCATTGGAATAAGTACCCCCCCCCCCCTCCCATTGTATGTCAAATAGGCATACCACTTCCACTCCATTGATTTTGGAGGGTCAAAGTTCACATGATGCAAGATTTGGCAATTTTTGGCAAAGATCATCAAAGTTCACATGATGCATGATTTTGCAATTTTTGGCAAAGATCTGTTGTAGCTATTTCAGTGCATGACTGTCATTTATTATATTGCTTGTAAACAACACAACAACAGGTGCAAGAGTTCAATTATGAAAGAGAAGTTTTACTTTTTGGTGGTAAAACTTTCCAAGAAAACAGGCACTTTCCCCAGCAACTTGACACCAATTTCACCTTTTGTAGATCTATTGTTGCACATTGCAACCTAACACTATACAATGCCAAGAAGATTATCAATGACAACACAATCACAAGTCCATTCTACACAGTCTCACTTGTGACATGTGACAGTTATGCAATGGTCACTGCTCGTTATAGGTATGATCTAATGAGCAAGCATAATACAAGATTGCCACATGGTCACACAAAACAGTGCAATCAAATTATATCTATGTTAATATGGATCCACAGATACCAGGTCTACAAGGTTACATTTTCGCAATCTAAAAATCTAAATATAGTGCTGAGAATTTTTGATTGTCACTCTCTTCCCATCAAACATTGAAGACTTATAACTAGCAACTAAAGGGGTAAAAAAAAATGGACCTTTGCCTCCATAACCCCATCCTCCCTCCACAACAGTGAAGGGTGACAATACTGTTAGAGGTTTCCTTGACAATTTAATATATATATTTTTTAACTAAACCTGGAGTACAGGACGATGTCCCGGTGAAAAAGGCAGCAATAATTAGCCTAATTAACAAGTAAATCCAACTCGTTAGGAGACGCCACTGATACCAATTTAAACAGAGCTGGCCAATGTTATACTCACAACATGCAACCTAAGTTAATTAATGCAACACAACAATTATCACCAAGGGCATGCTTCTTTAATACCCTCAATGTTCAATAATTAATCTTCACAGTAGATAGCAGTTATAGCACCCCCTACCGTATCCCCACCCCAACTCTTGTATGAAAAGATGGCTGCATAGAGGTCCATTTGCTACAACAGTGCTTGGGGCCCAGACAACTTGACAATGTTTTCTTTGAAAGGTACCAGTGGCATAGCCAAGGGGTGGCAAGTGCCTTCCCCCCCAAAAAATTGTGCCCCCCCAGATATGATTTGTAGTCTAAAAAGAAACTCAAACAAAAACTTCATCTGCCTCAATTAAAAACATAAATTTTGAACAGAGTTAGCCCGAAAATTCTTGAACATAAAAGTTACTTGAAGTTGCAAAATATAGCACCAGATTGCATCTAAGGACCCTTAATTAATCAAAAATATCTCAAAGGGGTGGGGGGGGGGATGCTTAGTATCTAGTGCTATCTTCTATGATGGTAATGCACTAAACTATCACTTGATACTGTATGTATACTACACAGTAGTAAGTGCTCAGTGTATAAAGTTGTACAAGCTACGATCAAAGAAGTGATCTAAAGCATAAACAAACACGAGCTTTTGCTCAATCCCCTCTTTGGTCCACTGCCTTCCGTCATGGTACAAAAAAGAAAAAACACTGTTTATTGCGTAGAGACAACAGCTCTTGTTGTCTCCATACAAGGAAACAACAACCATTCATCTATCACAACTGAATAGTAATTAGTTTCTAAGCATAGTTCCTTCCTCATTCCAAACAAAAACAAAACAAAACAAAAACAACAGAGCAGTTTATATCCTGATCTGCAATATATACATAACATTTATAGTACAAAATTACACTTTAGGTATAGGCCAGAGAACTATAGCCAAATATATGGTGATTGCAAGCCTAAAATCAAGTTAAGTCCTTCATACACCCCACCCCCCCCCACCCCCTCATACCCTTAGTCACCCTGTACAACTTATGAAGCATGATAAAGAGCAGTGGCAACAAATCACTATTGCTCTGGTTATCTATAAACCCCATCTGACATATCATACTTAGGATTAAGCATTGTGCTATCAGGGGAGGGGGGTGAGAGAGGGGATTAAGGGGGAGTGGGATATTTTTGGACCTTTACTGTGGAAGTAGAAGCTCTCTTAATATGCAACCTGTAGATCTAACATCTGGATGGCCTATTACAAACAACCTCCCTGTATCATTGGAATAAGTACCCCCCCCCCCCCCCCATTGTATGTCAAATAGGCATACCACTTCCACTCCATTGCTTTTGGAGGGTCAAAGTTCACATGATGCAAGATTTTGCAATTTTTGGCAAAGATCATTAAAGTTCACATGATGCATGATTTTGCAATTTTTGGCAAAGATCTGCTGTAGCTATTTCAGTGCATGACTGTCATTTATTATATTGTTTGTAAACAACACAACAACAGGTGCAAGAGTTCAATTATGAAAGAGAAGTTTTACTTTTTGGTGGTAAAACTTTCCAAGAAAACAGGAACACAGGCACATTCCCCCAGCAACTTGACACCAATTTCACCTTTTGTAGATCTATTGTTGCACGTTGCAACCTAACACTATACAATGCCAAGAAGATTATCAATGAAAACACAATCACAAGTCCATCCTACACAGTCTCACTTGTGACATGTGACAGTTATGCAATGGTCACTGCTCGTTATAGGTATGATCTAATGAGCAAGCATAATACTCCACAAGATTGCCACATGGTCACACAAAACAGTGCAATCAAATTATATCTATGTTAATATGGATGCACAGATACCAGGTCCACAAGGTTACATTTTCGCAATCTAAAAATCTAAATATAGTGCTGAGAATTTTTGATTGTCACTCTCTTCCCATCAAACATTGAAGACTTATAACAGCAACTAAAGGGGTAAAAAAAAATGGACCTTTGCCTCCATAACCCCATCCTCCCTCCACAACAGTGAAGGGTGACAATACTGTTAGAGGTTTCCTTGACAATTTAATATATATATTTTTTTCCATATTTGATTTCACATAACACAAATAAAGACTACAATTTTAATACATTTCTAAGTTGCTTTTCACATAATCAGAAGAAAACAAAGCAGTACAGATGCGACAAATTTTAAGAAGGACACAAGTTCTCACTTTTTGCTTCCTTCTTATACTTAACCCCATAAGTATGGTGAGGGCAGAGTTTACAATGCTTACATAGTCATTTTGTAATCTAAGGTTGTAATCTAAGGAGTATAAACTGGTTGGTATGGTTCAATTGCCAGAAACTGCAAACTCGATCCATAACAAGCTGCTCAAACTTAGAGCCCTGATGATCCTTATTCTGTTGGGGATCCATGTCCTGTTTAATGGGAGAGGGATCACTTTCTCGACCTGACCTTAATTTGACCTGTGCTGTGCCTAGATAATGTGCTAATCTGACGGCCTCCCAAAGAAAAACAAAAAAAGAATAAGAAATATCCTTCCATGGAAGTCGATTCAATTTACTCACATCCTCCTCGATTGCGATGAGTTTGACAACATTTTGATGCTTAAGTTTCAGGAGGACTTCAAACTCTCGTTGTTGCACGGACGACGGTCTCATAAAACTGAGATTGTTGAATACCTTTACTGCAACTTGGTCTCCATTTTTCTGATTGAAAGATGAATGTATTAAACGTAACAGGGGAAGGGTGGGGGAGGGTGGGGGAGGGGGGAGGAAAGAAAAGAAAGAAGAATGTATATATGCAATTTATGCCATAGGAAAATAACACTGAGATGGTTTCCTTAGCAACAAAACGTCTCACTCTGACATATTTTCTTCCAATCCTTAATGTGCTTGTAAATGAACTGTCAAAATATTGCAGAAAACATGGAAATGTCTACCATGAGTTTTTACTGAGCATTTGTCAAATTACCTCTTAAGATGTAGTGTTGCCTTGCCACAAAACTGTTGGTCTTCAAAGGTACAATAAATATTGTTTTATACAGCAGGGGATTAACATGTGTGGGAGGTTGTTATATTGACACCCACTAAATGAGTGGGCAGACACCATAATGACAGTTATATTAGTCAGTTCACACACCCTACATTTAGTGGGTGTATACACCTTACATATTGTGTACAGTACACCTCTGTAAAACACACCCTATATTAGTTTCCAGCCCTTAATGTGCTTGTAAATGAACTTTTGAATTATTGCAGCAAATATGAAGATGTCTACCATGAGTTTGAATGAGCCTTTGTCAAATTACCTATTTAGCATTGCCACAGAAAATGTTGTCTTCAAAAGTGCAATAAGTATGAATGCATTTCACATCTCCATGCAATGTGTATTTTCAATCTTGTTGATAGAGTATATAAGGACTTGCATACATGTGTGGGAGGTCCACATTCACACCCACTGATTGAGTCAGTGGGCTGGCTGGCACGGTCCTACTAATATTGTACACAACCTGCATTTAGATGTTTACTTAAACTTTATTGCAATACTGGAGAATTTCCAGAAACATGTTGAAACTGGTTATTTCGAAACTGGTGACAAATTTGAACTGGGTGGGAGTAAAAGTGCGCCATATCCCCTTTTCAGGTTGGGGTGCTGGATGGCCTAAATCACCTCTGTCAGGTTTGACAGGTTTCCTAAGTTAACATTATTATGAAGTACTTCCTCCTCCATGGGAATTAACCCTTTTGCAAAGAATGAAAAAATGAACAATTTGATTATAAAAGAGTCAATAACTGACAGGGATTGGTTCCATAATGCAATGCAGCCTGCTGCCCTATAAACAAACCTTGAATCTGCCTTGGAACACTGTACTCGTCGCCCCTGTGCCTAACACATCTTTGGTATACCATATGAAAGACTTGGAACTTCTTATGGGGTTCTTTCCTTGCATTATCTAGAAAATTCTGGAAAAGACAAAAAAATAAGAAAAAATAAGAAAATTAAGAAAAGAGACCATGGAAATTAAAGGAAGTCTCAAGATGGTGCATTTAACATTGTATAATGGTTTGTCATTTATTCCTTTGAGTGTAAATGTTCACAGCACAGGGAAACAGACAGGACAGGGCAAGTTTGATAAGTCAGTGTATTAGCATTTACTATGTCAGTACTTCACAGTGCAGTTGTCACTATCCAAACAAGGAAGTACATGTACTCTATAGAAATACTACTGTGCTGTATCTATCGGTACTCTCAACATAATACAGGAATCTCAGCACAGTACCGTACATACTCAGTATGTAGTACTGAGTATGTACGGTACTGTGCCCCGAGGTCAAAGAGATCTGAAGAATAGTGGTTTGATACTACCGTCACATGAAGTGCCTTGTGTTACAAACAGTCTTCAATGTATTCTACCAAGCAGGCCTCTCAACTTTCTCATATCAATTACTGTGTATATATACAGTATATGTATATATATACAGTACATTAATTATATATACAGTTTACATACATGTACAAAGGAAGAGATGACGATGGTACAGGATATTTATGTTAATTAAAATTAACTCAAAGAATGTGAGGTGGGTGGATACCAGTGTGTGTAGTATGGGGTAGTTAACTTGGATAAACCTTTGGAAAGAATTCAGATACAGCTTGAAGGGGCGTGAATGGAGGGGGGGGGGGTGGAGGGGAGATCAATGCTGATGACCTTCCAGATTCAAACTACAGTTGCCCATCAACTTCATTGTATAGTAACATACAGCAATAAACAATGGATCAGCACACCTTTTGGTTTAATTCAAAAAATGCTAAATATTTTGACATCACTCTGAATAGTGTACAGTGTACAGTATTAACAAAAGTCTAACTACTCAAACTACACACTCCATAAATATATACATACTTGAACGATTTTTTTGTTCAGGTGTGATATAAATAGGACTTACGCAGTATGCACAGCCATCGTCTGATATCATTGTACTGTATAGTACAAAACTATAGAAGACATATAAAAAGACTGTCAACATATATACGTACAATAGACCTTTGCACTGTGTGCATTATCAGTATATAAACTTTAACAACGCTTTGTCTGAGTGTGCACACAGACCACCTGCAACACAGTACAGATATGTATCATGTGTCCTCACAATTGAAATCACAAGTCTTGGTTCATACCTAGTAAGTAAGGGAATAGACCTGTAGTATACAATGTACAATGTAATATATGCTCAAAGTCTGTCGTCTGCCTAATAAACTACAGATCCATGTTATCAGGAAAGCTCGATGACTTATAAACCACTGTTTTCACATCCTTTTCCAAAATCTAGAAAACTCTTTCAGAAGTTCTAAGGAAGTGTTTATAAACATAGAAAAATATAAATATAAATTGATACAGTTGGGCTTTGTATTAAATTTTAGTATATTACCAGCAACATTGACAGCTTACTAGGAATGTACATAAAGAGACATTAAACTGCATAAACACTGCATGTGACTACCAAGTAATCCACTGACAATAGAGAAACCTCCAACCTCTGAAGAGAATCACTGCAGGTTTATGCACTTGTTTGCTATCATTATTTTGATCATGTCTCTAATTGTTATTAGCACAGTTGTAACATGCTTGTGAAAGATAGGTTACAAAAGCATTGTCTTGTGCAGTTGCTAAAAAAGGTGCTATTTTTAGTGATAAATAACGCCTTAACTATTGCTTCAGGAAACTTGATTCTTTCATTTTCAATTTGATGGGATGGAATCTGTGTGCTTTCTATAATAAGAAGGTAGTAGGATGTTTCATTGCTGAGAAATCAGACCTCAAAATTCAAGAAAATTTCAAAATCCCAGTGGTGACAAATTGTGAAATTTCAGGATATTACTTCATGGTGTTCCGAGCTTACAATAAATTTAATATTTTTTTAGAATAGGTCGAACTACAACATATTGTACACTTAAATCTGTTGATATATTTTATGGAAAGACCCAGCAATAAAGTAAACTTTAACATTGCACATTTATTATCAAAAATCTTGTCACACTACTCAGTTGTACAATGTACAATTGTCAAGAATATCATACCACAACACAAAATTGACAAATGTGTCGGAAGTGCGTGACTTTTCAAATCGGATACTAACTTACCTGTCTTTCACACATTTAAAAGCACAGAAGGCTTATCTAAGAACTGTTGTAGGCTCGGCCAAACTACTTCTTTTATGTTTTTCAGTCGTTGAAAATATGCACTTTTCCTCCTGAACTACCTTCAGCTTCACACACAATACAACGTTTTGCCTCTATGTACCTTAAAGTAATAATAGAGTCACCTTTGCAATTATTTTCCTGTCTGAAATGATAATCTACACTTAAAGACACCGCCCAGCGATATCAACAGCTCTGTTAACATGTTGAAACAAGTTTTGATTACCATTGCAGTATGCAATTATGATCTTAAAGACAGTACTACTGACACCTAGCCAATATGCCCAATAAATCTGGCAAACTCATTAAATATACATGTGCAAACTGTGACATGCAGTGTTGCCCTTAATCAAATTTATTATTTTAGCCCTTAGTTACTGTAGTTAACTCCTCATGATGAGCCTACTGTACAGATATCATTTGACTAATGTGACGTTCCCATAAGTTTCAAAGAAGGAAATCAAATATTTCAAAATCTCCTTAGGCCACAAAGCTGAATTTAGTGCCCTTGAAACAAAGGTTGTAAAAACAAAGGAATAGCATCATAGAAAAAAAGGCAGTCACTCCCTGTAAATCATCACTGTGCATAATAAGCTTATGTTTTTGCATAAATTAAAATAAAGCAATGTATTATAATCTACAAATATTGGACATTGAGATTATTACCAAATGATAAACTAATGCAAGTAGTTGACCCAAACTGTCAAAGATATATGCTAAATCATGGCAGCGTTGAATTTTTGAGACTGTGTGTCTATCTTAGCATATAGAATAGGCTAACAATATATGATTCACTACCAGAAATCATTAGAGACGCTAACTCCTTAACAAATTTTCGGGGTAGGCCGAAAGTTAAATTGTATATCAGCTGGCCAGCCTGGCCTTTCTTGTCTGTTTTGTTCAGTAACTTGTTCTCATTGCTAAGTGCTTTAGAGTACATCTTTACTGATTAGAGCACTAGGCCTAAGCCTATATAAGTTTTGTGTTATGATTGTTGTAGGCTGGACCCTATACCATATATAGTGACATAAGAATAGATAACATTAACAGCTTAGGCCTAGGCTGGCTTACCAATCTGGTTAAATTTTCCATGACTTAGCCTAACACAAAATGAACTCAAATACTGAGTCACTTCGGCCTTGCCTCCGTATCAATGATTGATTTAGATTTAGTGTTAATTTACGTATTGATACAACTTAACTTACAGTAAGAGCAGTAAAGGACGTACCAGCTGGGTTGGTTTGATGTAACGAGACAATCCTCTTGATAATACGACTGTTAAGTTGAAAGTTTGAATGAGGTGCGTACTCTTACAATCAGCAATCTTGCATATGAATAATATAATCAGACAATACGAGTATGGGTATGACTATGCTAGAAGTAGAACTAACTAGGCCTAGCTTAGTTAGTCATAATGTAACTGAGTAATACTGGCCTTTCAATGTACACAAAGCATGCGTAGGCCTAACCAAATAAGTTACAATAAATGATTCACCATCAGCTGTGTGATACTGCCGAGAATGTGTACGTTATTCTAGGATTAATGACTCATGTATTTTGATTGCAATCCAGTCGCTTCGAGGGCCAATATCATAATCCATCGATAAGAAATTTCACAATTTTGACTATCCAGGAGTCGGAGGGGAGTGAATGGCTCCTTTCGACTGAGCAAGTGTTGATAATTTACATGATCTGAGTGCGTCATCTGCCATAGTGCGCCTCAAATATTCAGTAAGAAGTATACGTACTATATTATATATAACGCTAGTGAAGAATAGTATGGAACGCCATTTAAAAAAATATTAATGCTTGTTCCAAGCAACCAATTAGTATAGTAGAAAAAAGGACCAGGAGGGTTCCCATCAAGGACCCTATAGAGAGAGAAAAAAAAAATGAAGACACAAACACTCCGACCCGATTACTATGCTTAAAGTGCTTGTCCAAAGCATTCTTAAACCCATTGACACTACTTGCAAGTACAACTATCTCAGGCAAACCATTCCACTCATTCACAACCCTATTAGAAAAAAAAAAGTTATGCCGAATATTGATCCTACTATGTGACTTTTGGAGTTTAAGAAAATGACCTCTGGTACAACTACTGTTAGCAAACATGAAGAAGTCGGTAAATGATAAATTGTCGAAACCATACACAATCTTGAAAACCTGGATCAAGTCCCCACGTAACTTCCTAAGCTCCAGTGTGGTGAGATTCAACAGTTGTAACCGCCTATAATAAGGAAGACCCTTTAAGGAACTAATCATCCTAGTAGCCCTCTTCTGGACCTTTTCAAGTACTTCCTTATCCTTAGCAAAATATGGGTTCCAAGCCTGCACAGCATACTCCAGATGAGGCCTAACCAACTGCTTATCAAGCCTAACTACGATGTCCAAGTTCAGAAAACTGAAGTTCCTCTTGATCATACCTAAAACCCTATTACCTCTTTTAGCAGCTTCAAGACTATGTTTAGAAGGTTGCAGAGATGAGTCAATGTAGATACCTAAGTCTCTTTCAACAGAGACCTCCTGTAACTCCACACCATTAAGATTTTATGTAAACTTTTGGTTACTACTACCAATGTGCATTACCTTGCATTTATCAATATTAAAAAGCATTTGCCACCCCTGAGACCAGGAAAAAAATTCTTCCAAATCCGTTTGAAACTTCTCAGAATCGCTTTTGGAAGAGACCTCAGAATACAACTTGGTGTCATCAGCAAACTTCTTAGCTGTACACAAAATATTTCCGTCGATGTCATTTATCGGCAACAAACAACAAGGGACCCAATACAGACCCTTGTGGAACCCCACTAGTAACGTACCCCTGCCAAGAAGAAGCACAGCCTTTAATTATCACCCTCTGTTTCCTATTACCAAGCCAATTCCCGATCCAAGACAGTAAATTCCCATTGACACCCATACTCTTCAGCCTAAGTAAAAGACGCTGGTGGAGAACTTTATCAAAGGCCTTCTGGAAATCCAGGAACACAACATTCACAGACTTCTGCCTATTTAGTGAGCTTGTTACATCTTCCATAAACTCAAGGATATTAGTGAGACAAGACCTTTTTTGACAAAAGCCATGTTGAGACTCTCTGATCAAAGACTGACTGCTGAAGTGACAGACCATAGACTTTTTAACTATAGACTCCATGACCTTACAAACAACACTAGTGAGACCAACGGGCCTATAATTACAGGGTGTATCACCCTTCTTGAAAATTGGGGTAATATTAGCACATCTCTAATCCTTAGGAACGTAACCTTCATTCATGAATTTACTGAAAACCAATGAGAGTGGAACGCAGAAATGGTGTGCAAAAGTCTTCAACAAATACGGATGGATTGCATCCGGTCCAGAAGCTTTAGAAACATTTAGACGAAGCAGCTCCTTTAAGACAACCTCATCCGAAAATAAGACCGTATCCAGTTTAGGCCTATCACTGCCTCCCTGAAAATCTGGAATACTACTCATATCTTCCCTTGTAAAAGCCGACACAAAATAGTTGTTCAAAAGATCTGCAAGATCCTGACTATCAGTATCTATATTATCAGCCTGCGGTGCCCTAAGAGAGACAATTGCATCTTTAACTTTCTGCTTTAACCTGACATAAGAAAAGAAGGCATTTGGGTTACCCTTAATTTTTAGGGCAATGCTATTTTCGAAATTCAATTTTGCATCAGAGACTAAGCATTCTACCTTCAGCTGATGAATTTTAAAGTTGGCCAAAAGAGATTCAGATTTAGTCCTCCTAAACAACTTCCACATTCTACGTTTTTGCCTAATTGCACATCTAACTTTCTTATTCATCCAGTGAGGCATACTGCTTTTACGACGACGATTCTTCCACGGAACATGATTTTCCATAATCATTTATCAGCTAAACAAATCCAAGACTGAGAAGCACTCATATCTCTAAACAAATTAATCCAATCTGTACCCTTCAGTAAAGTTTCAATTGCCTCTGTATCTGATCTCGAAAAATCAGGGACTTTTTCCTTGCTAACAGAATTTACGACTTTGCAAACAACATCAAAAGCTAGTATAAAATTATGGCAGCGTTTTCACTTATTTGTGTCACAGTGGCGGGCACAGGATTTGAAAGGTGGAGCGTGGACGGGTAAACCTCTGAACTTCCTCTGACTAATTTAGGTAGTGTGGCGTGGAGTCCCATGATTGTGACTCCCATCAGGCGCGGCGGAACGGAAAAATTATTGGGGGGCTAATGTGTGGAGACTATCTAAGCGGAGCACCACCATCGGTTGGCGCGGAGCGTACATGAAAATTTTGGGTTTTTTCAAACCCCCAGATGGCCGGAAACGGCACTTTCCGAGTGTTTTATGCTGCGAATACCCAGCCCTAAAATATGGGTCTCAAGCCTGCAATTTCTCAGATTGCACGTAAAAGTCTGTAAAAACATTGTAATTTGTATATTCGATAGTTTTTTAAGAGAGTAGCTATTACTCGTAGTGTACTCGCAAAGATGTTTTTGAGTGTAGTAAGGGCAGTGGCGGAGCTAGAGTATTGGTCAGGGAGGGCAAGAATGGTCTGTAGGGGCGCTTTCGACACTATCTAAGCGGAGCGCCACCACAGGTTGGCGCGGAGCGTACAGAAAATTTTTGAGTAAAGATACTCCCTAGATTGCAGGAAATGACCCTTTCCGGGGCCTTGCTAATTTGCAGATAAACGGAGAATAAATAGGTGTCGTCGCCATTTTGTCGGAAAGTTAAACCAACAGAATATGACAAATGTCAATAGGTATATGAGAGCGCAATAAAATAGTCAAAAATCGCGAATAAGTAAAAAGTAGTGAAAAGCTGAAAAGGGCGCCAGCAGTCCATTTGAGTCCGTCAGGGGGGGGGGGGGCATCCGCCCCCTGACTGTATATATGGACGCTCCGCAACTAAGTAAGGGGATGTTGGAGAACTGGCTGAAATGAGGCAAGTCATTGGCCTAAGACGAAGTTGTGTTACGCTTACCGGTACTCACACTCACTGCTTCCACTTTTCACTGCTTCCCAACCGCGTGAAGACTCGGTTGGGGTGACAATGTGGTCTATAGCCAGGGGACGGGCCGAGGGTCCCCCAGCAATTACTAAAATTATTACACCTATAGAGTATACGTGTGCATCGGACAGATCGACAAGTATGCATTGAAAAATGGGCAGATGCACGTTTCGGAGCCTTGGTAAATATTGTGGGGGGGGGGGCTTATCATGCATTTGCCCCCTCAACTTTTTTATTGGGGGGCTGAGCCCCCCCCAAGCCCCCCGGTTCCGCCGCCACTGACTCCCATGTAGGGGATCTGGATTCAACCTGTACAAAACCAAAGTTGCAAAATTAAATGGGGGTTTAATGAACGCCCCCCCCCTCAAACCCCTTGACCCCATGACATTAGAGGTGGGTTGCCTTCTAAGCACGCCAGTGGCGTAGGAAGGTACTTATGAGTGGGGGGGGGCTGAAGACTGATGGCCGACCTGGGGGAGGGGTCTAAGGGGAGGGGGTGTCCCCCTCCCTTTGGATTTTTTTGGCATTTCCAGGTGACCTCAGATGCAATTTGGTGCAATATAGCACACTTCAACCCACCCACTCCATTTTGTATATAATTTTGCATTTTCACCTGGCCTTAAGATGCAATTTGGTGCTCCAAATGAGATTTTTTTCTCATTTGGAAATGAAAAAGGGGTTTTCTGACTTGCAAAGCGGGGGGGGATGATACTTCCGCCCCTCCATATTTTTCACTGGGGGGGGGCTGGCGCCCCCAGCCCCCCGGTTCCTACGCCCTTGAAGCACGCCACTGTAAAGTCGACAACGCGTCGTCGAAATTCAACAACGTAAAGCAATAATATTCCCAAGTAAGAAAAAACGAGAACGCTGCCGCATGGTTTTGGTTACAACCTTTTTTACAGGTGGACACGATACACGCCAAAACTACACTTTTCTGATCAAGGGCGGCGGAACCGGGGGGGGGGGCACGGGCCCCCCACTTTTCCTCAGGTTAAAATTGTGCCCTTTTTCTACATAAAAATTGTACCCTTGATCACCTTATTAGGTCAGCGATATTTCAGTAAGAGCTCTAATCCTAATTTAGAAATATCAGGGGCGAAGCCAGTATGTAGGCCCGGGCCTATAGTTGATTAACAGACTTTATATGTATAGAGCTGCAGCACTTTGTTGCCTGTTGTTGTCACGATCGGCGTTCCAAGATCCAAAACAGCCTTTTCGATAAACATAAACTAGCCACTGGCAGATCCAGGGCCTTTGTTTGGAAGGGGCCAAAGTGGCATTAGAGTTATATGGGTGAGGGGTCTAAGGGGAGGGGGTGCCCCTCCTGCATCGGACAGATCGACAAGTATGCATTGAAAAATGGGCAGATGCACGTTTCGGAGCCTTGGTAAATATTGGGGGGGGGGGCTTATCATGCATTTGCCCCCTCAACTTTTTCATTGGGGGGCTGAGCCCCTCCAAGCCCCCCCCCGGTTCCGCCGCCACTGTTCGCTGCTCGCCCCAATGAAAAGAAATATAGGCTAATTTGAGGTTCAAATGATGCTGTAAAGGAAGTTTTATACTCTATTATGCTAAATGCTAAAGAAATGATGGTTGCTAAGTCAAAATTTGATGCAATTTTTGTTATGTACACTTGACAATTACAATGCGGTTTTTTCGGACGCTTGTGCGGGTCAGCGGGTTTGGGTGTTAGAATGCGGGTCTAATTCCCGCGAATTGCGGGTCAGTTGGGAGCTCTGCATTTAATTTTAAACCAGAAAACGAAAAGGTTTAGACTAGTCTTCCACTGCTATTCCTCTCGATTTTTTGAATTTCCAATCATATGATTTAGCGGATGTTCGGAAACACTTTTTGGCTCACCTTTGGGGGCGGGGGCCATGGCCCCCCTTGGATCCGCCAGTGATACTAGCTACAGTTGTATCAAAGACAATTACTGGCTATAGTTGCAACCAAGGGCGGCGAAATCGGGGGGGGGGGGCACAGGGGCACGTGCCCCCACTTTTCCTCAGGTTAAAAATGTGCCCTTTTTGTACATAAAAGTTGTGACTTGATCACCTTATTAGGTCAGTGATATTTCAGTAAGAGATCTAATCCTAATTTAGAACTATTAATGAATTTCTGTGGGTCAAACTCAAAGCTATATCGAATGGAAAAAAATTGTTAGTATCTCTCCTGTCTGACCACAATGACATTCGCCTGGCTATTCCGAATGTTCTCTGCCTAATACACATATACCTACTGGCACCAATGCCAGCCTCCGGAGAGAAATCCTCCGTACAACGCCGGATAAAGACATACTTGCGGAGCACAATTGGTGAAAAACGGTAAAATAATATGCTTCATATCCATAAAGCAAGAACGGACGGATTAGTTATACGGGACATCGCTAAAGAGTTTACAAAGCGAAACCCACGTCGAATGAAATATTTCGGGAAGTTTTAAATGTTTACTACCACAAGGTTTGTAACCAGTGGCGGAGCGTTCATACAGTCAGGGGGCGGATAACCCCCCTGACGGACTCAAATGGACTGCTTGTGCCCTTTTCAGCTTTTTACCACTTTTCACTTATTCGCGATTATTGAATTTTAATTGCGCTCTCATCTACCTATTGACATTTTTCACGTTTTGTTGGTGTAATTTTCTGACAAAATGGCGATGACACCCATTTATTCTTCATTTATCTGCAAATTAGCAAGGTCATTTCCGAAAGGGTCATTTCCGACGATCTAGGGAGTATCTTGACTCATAAAATGTCTGTACGCTTCGCGCCAACCTGTGGTGGCGCTCCGCTTAGATAGTGTCGAAAGGGCCCCTACAGACCCTTCTCGACCCCCTGATCAATACCCCTAGCTCCGCAACTGCTTCTAACATTCTGGTGAGTGCCATTATGCATATTCAATTAAAAAAAAAATTCTAATGCATTTCCAAAATGCATTGCTATATTATATTGTAACTTTTTAATAAGCAGAAGCCATTTATAGCCTACTATGAATAATGAGTATAGTTTTAATATCCCATTACCTACCCCATCCTTTCGTATTTTGACATATTTAATTTGCTTTCATGATCATATCGATCGCGTGTGCATGGGCTTTATAATGATTTCACCTCATTTTGTCTCGAAAGAAAACTTGTTCCTTGTTTCCCAATTTGCACATTGGATATTGCAGTGCTAGTATGCATTTTTTCCTTGAGGGTGGGGGGGGGGGGCGTTGATGGAGTGATGTGTATACGCAAATAAGATAATACAATAAGAGTTATAAAGGGTACTAAATATCAGGCTGCATCAGTCCAATCAAATTTCTGCAAAGAGCCCTTCGACGTCGGTGCCCCCCCCCCCCCCCCAGATTAAAAATGCTTCCGCCGCCCTTGTTTCTGATACTTCTTGTAGAGTCTGGTAGATCTCATCGAACTTTATGAGACATTCTAGAGAGTTATGCTCTTCACTCTCGAAATTGAATGGAAAAGCCGCACGCGTAGTAGACCATTGCTTATGACAAGCCAAAGGTGCCACAAAGATGTCTGCTCCGGCGAAACAACTATCCAACGAGAACGCGTTATCAAATTACATATTGGATGGATTTGACAGTCATGACGTATTGGCAACATATGCGTTGTGATTCTTCAACACAGCACCCAAAGACATTGATGGGAAATTTGGCAAGTAGGCCCTGGAATATGAAACTCGTTAAGTATATGGCTGAGCCTTTCCCTACCCGCAGGTCGAAAATGCGCGAAGATCAAGCCCTGCAGGAGGGCAGCTTGAATCCGTTCATTATGGATGCAGTATTGCAATGGCTCGAAAGAGAAACGTTCCATGCGCCATACGCGTGGAATGGCTCTATAAGACATATATATAATGTTAGGGCTTTATGGCAAGGTTTTCGACTAAAAATCTCAGTTAATTGCTTTACGCGTTGACTAAAACACATAGAAGCGTAGAAGCCAATACGTTGTGACCCTCAGGTCCCTCACGGCCACCAGAAGCGATTGTACTTCAAGCTTAATGTAAATTTTCCGTATTCAGTTGTTGTGCTGACGAAACTTTACACAAAATTCGAAACGTTGTCTATATGTGGTAACGTTTCAGTTCTAGTAAAAATTTGATAACTTCATCCCAGTTATCACTCTGTTGAATCTCGACAACGCGTTATCGAATTCTCGATGAAGCGATGCCATTGGTATCGCATCAACGAAAACATTGTACTTATCGGTTGTCTCAAGCACCGCTGAATAGAGGCAGCCGTTATGTTCCCGTTGCCTTACCGTTGCCGTTATGACCGGGTGTGCTTGCCATACGCGTTGACGAATGTATCACAAAGGAGGCGTATTCGAATATATCACTAAATATGTGTTCCATAAACCAGTGGCGGAGCGTCCGTACAGTCTGAGGGGGCGGATGCCCCCCCCCCTGACGGACTCAAATGGACTGCTGGCGCCTTTTTCAGCTTTTTACCACTTTTTACTTATTCGTGATTATTGCCCTTTTATTGCGCTCTCAAATACCTATTGACATTTGTCACATTTTGTTGGTGTAATTTTCTGACAAAATGCCGATGACACCTATATATCTATTCTTCGTTTATCTGCAAATTAGCAAGGCCCGGAAAGGGTCATTTCCGACGATCTAGGAAGTTTCTTTACTCAAAAAATTTCAATACGCTCCATGCCAACCTGTGATGGCACTCCGCTTAGATAGTGTCGAAAGCGCCCATGCTACAGATCATTCTCGCCTCCCCCCCCCCTGACCAATACCCCTAGCTCTGCCACTGCCATAAACCGGTACTATAGAGAGACGTTATTGCCTCATTTGGATTTGCAAAGAAGCTATGGGCCCCGTTTGGGTTTGCATACTTCAATGACCTTTCAGCAACACACTCAATATATCACCCCAAAGCGCACAACCACCCATCCCCACCCATATCCCCCCACCGTGCTCTAACAAATTCGCTTCTGTTTCAAACTAAGTAGTTAAAGAAAGTTTTAATGGTGAAACGGCTAGTTGAATTTGGTGCTGTGGCTGATAAAGGCGTTGGCATTTGAAGGAGTAGATAAAGACGGTGTCATTTGAAACAACAAGGCTTAGCCATTCGGAAGCCTGTTTGGGGTTCGATCCCCGACAAAGTCATAGAGAACATTAGAGGTAAACACGTATCATTACTTCACATATTGGCATGAATGATACAAATAGACTTGCTATAAATCATTTTCACTTTTTATGTGACACCAACAGTTGTCTTAATTTCTCTTGCGTCAAGAAGACCATTGCATTTAGTTAATGTAATGTTAAAATACAATAATTACCTTCAAAATAATAAATTCTGCAGGGTTCAACGTCCGTTAAGTTTTTCTTCGAAGACAAATCCGGTCAGGCCTGAAAATACGCACAAGATAATAGACATATCAAAGCGATAAAAAAAATATATAAAAAAAATACCAAAAGTAAAATCAACGTTAAGGTGAAATCAAATCGAAGATTCCCATATCCGATGTACAGCTGCACACCATATCTTTGCAGAAGAACCTCTGAAATTTCATGTGGAGTAGGTGAACGAAGAGTTGCAACTTGTACATTCCAAGCTTGTTAATTAATTTTCATCACATGGTAGTAATGGCTAATTTTGGTAATACACCAACCCCAACATTGCATTAAATTGCGTAAGCAACTGAAATGCGCAGTCATCTATTAGTGGTGGCGCTGTTAAAATTGATATAAGTACCTTCAAATTTAGGAAAAAATAGTACAAAGAAATTACACAAACAAAATGTACGAAACTATAGAAGTTTATAAGAAAGGATAGTTTTGCTGGTGGCAAAAAAAAAAAAAAATAGAACCTGTGATTTCCTGTCATACTTAGTAAATATGGAAACTTAAACCAGAGGTGACGCTGCATGTTTGGAAATATCTCTTCAAACGATAAAGTTTAGAATTTCATTTCTGTCATCACTGAACGTTATTAAGGCCTGTGTTTACATTTGATGTTGGGAAGCAGCTACATACGCTAAGGTAAGCAATGTTTCCGTCGGGGATTTCTTTTAACATTCGTATAAAATTAGGCCACTGCTATATATACGCATAAATCTATACCCCTTTTCTCTCTAAATGGGAGTCGGCGTCAACGACCCACAAGGTGCCGCACCCCTTTCCTCATTGAACCCTTCATTCCCCTCTTTCCCTTCCACATAGGTTCATGCTTCTACCAAAATCAGTCGGCGAGATTTTTGTCCCCTTCCCAGACCCCCGCCGTTGAAATCCTACGCAAGCCACTGTCGGTAAACCGTCAGCAAGCAAGCCCGCGTTCATGGGAACGGGTTTTAAGAAGTCCTTTCTAGGTATCCGTACTAAATCTACGAGAAGGGAGACTAAATCGTGCTCGATAAGTGATTGGCTTGTTACACATTATGATATGAGATTAAACCTACCAAATGCATGCTCACCTGAAAGTACACAGAAGAATAAACAAACAAAAAACAAATAGCCTTTGCCTACCACCCCATACTCCCTCCCCTTCCATCCCTTTCCATCAACTTCCCTGCGTGGACCACGATCATGTGGTCTATTGAAAATGATTCCAACATGAGACTAATAGACGATTCGAATATTTACAGGTTCTGAGCCGACGCAAACCGTGTCCTGACACATCAAAGAGATCATATTGAAAAAAAATGCACCGTTAATATCGTACGTAAAATTAACACTTACCGTTTACAATCCGAAGTGATCCGTAGGTGATGCAGTGTTGAATTATTTCAGCCAGATGGACCATGGAGCTAATTCGTTGATAGTTCCAACGTTGGACTATAATGTTAGAAGGAAACTGCAATCAATCAAATAAAAGCTATTTATATCAAACCAGGGAAATTCCCGCTCGTTTATAAAGTCAAATGTCATATTGATGTAGGCCAGGATAGTGAATGAGATTGTATAGCAGGGAGTTTTATGGAACAACTCCCTGAATAGTAGCATTTATGAGGATATACTATTCCTACGCAATGGGAAATTCGACCGTGTCATTGCAGATAGTAGTGAATGACAGATCATGGTTTTATTCCTGGCTAAACGACTACAAATTGGAATTGATATATATGAATGCATATGCGAATGTAAAAAAGTCACCCAGTGGGAATGATACATAAAATATAACACAGAACGGCAGTGTCAACGCTGGTAAATGGGATTCGTGTAAAAACTCCTTGATATAGCTTTATGTCAGACCCAAAACCTTCACGTTGGGCCTATAGTTTATTTTCATATATGAATCCCCCACCCCCAGATAGTTTCCTCATAACAGTTATGCATAAAACAATGAACACTAGGCCTACAAAGCTGCGTTCCCTTATCTATTGAGAACGCATTTCTTTCGCAATGATGTAATGGCATAGCAGGAACAACCCCGACCTACTATCCAAATCTCGTAGGCGAAGACGTGGATAGTGGGGTGCAATCTTAATATGAATATTCAGTATAGTAATATGAATATTACGTTTTTCTTTTTGGTAGGGTCGGTGGCTAATTGGTAAAAGCAATGAGGCGCTTAAAACCTTTGATGTGAAGATGGACGTGGGCGCAGATGTGGGTAGCTGACTACAGCCCCAACTCCTTATCAACCTTTATCGGGTTATGTTCAGTTCGCCTCTATCGTGAAAACGCAAAAAATACCGATGAGAACTCAATCTGTCGATACAAGTTGAGGAGAAATAGATATAGGCGAAATGAAATCGTTTCCTCTTTGTACATATACTATTGATGCATATAAATCAACAAAATGAATAATGGAAATAAAGCATGGTGTTATTTGGATCAGTTTCGCGAGATTGCCGATACATGTCGTAAACTAAAACTAATTTCAACAGAAACGGGTTTTTTTCACGTTCGTTACGACGTAAGTAGAAAGAGGATGCGTCCTCTATCCGTAATTGAGGACAAATAAGAACTGATTCCCTCTATAAATACCGAATATCAGGACAACTGTGTTCCTTTCTATTCAATAGAGGAAATGCTTTTGTGTCCAAGTAGGCTATAGATAACGGTAAACTGATAGGTAATTTCCCTTTGGTGAAGTGTTTATTAATAATAAATTACGTCATTTAAGGTTAATTACTGCTATATTTGAGTCAAGCAGTGATTAACTCAGGGGCGTACTACATAGTGGGCGTGTGTGTCCCCTCCCTTTTGTGGATTTCTTTAGGCCTATATAAATTAGGATCGATGCTTAATTGCAAATTGTGCGATCTTTTGCCAATTACAAAGGAGATTTATTTACAAAGAAGTTTCAATACGTCAGTATTAACTTATAGAAATCAATGTTAACACATCTCATTATTTACCCAACATGTTTATTGTAGTCTACATAATGCTGGGATTGAGTGTGGGGGTCGTTGGGGTGCACTCTAATGTTAAAAATACTTGCAACATGGAAGTCAAGTTGTAGCGTAACGGGTACATATGTTGAGGCTGCGGAAGGTAGGTAAGTCGCTTATAAATGCCCAACTATAGGCACAAGAAATGGCAGGTATAGGCTAAGGTTTGTGAAGTTTGCAACTAAGTTCTACCTCTAAGTTATTTGACGCACGACGTACTTTGTTTTTATCATATAGGGAGTGGGAGGGTCGTCCGAACCCCAACCCCCCTCCCCCTCCCCCGGCATCCCCTGTTACGGGCATGATTCTGTGTATGAAGCTCTTCCAATCTTTCCAAAGCTTGTGTAGACTGAAAGGTCTAAAGGCCGGGTGGTGTTCCATCGGAAATACTTCCTGAACAAGTAGCGAATTGGTAGCTGCAGTACAACTGTTGAACATATATGGCCACATACTGGAATCCACTAAAACGGAAGTCCTATAAGCAAGGACATTTTGTTTGTTATACAACAAGAATAAACACAAAACACAAAAGAATAAACACTTCAACGCTCGCGCAAATAATTGATTAAGACAGTGCGTCTTTGCAAGCCCTTAATGAAATCCCAACGTGCCCAAAGATAAGTTTGCAATGCCACCTGGAGTTCAGAATTTCAATTGACGACATTCAAGGAAAGACGGATATCCTTAACTAGAAAACTCCCCCAATAACCACAGAGTTCAAGTGGGGTGGATGATGGCGTTCTGCTCACCCGGGAATTTCAGTGACGGATCTAATATTATAGCGTGGGTATGTTAGTGATGCAGAAAAGGTTATCCAAAGCATATATGAAGGGTTTGGGAATCTTCCCTGGCAGGAGAATCTGGAGAATCAGATATGGACAATTTGAATTTGAATCGATCTATCTCAAAATTGTCATTAGGCTACTTCATCTCGAGAATCTTACTTCTTATCGAAATTTTCAACTATATCATCTCGAAAGTTCGACCACCTCCGAGAAATTGTTGACTCTCTCTGTGAACGTCTTCGCTGTACAATATTTCGACATGTTATTCCAAAACGTATATATACTATTTTATTTCCCGGTTTCGACACTTTTTCTTGAAACTGTCAACTGTTTTTGCAATTTTTGTCGGACCACGTTCTCTATTTCAAGATTTCAAAATCGAAATTTCGAAATACGGTAGGACTTATCACAAATATTCCACTGTTGTCTCCAAATTTCGATTTATTCTTGAAATTTTCACTAACATTTATTTCAAATTGCGAAAACACTCTCGACTTTATAACTTTTATATAAGAAACTCGACTTGTTATCTCAAACGTTAGATTACTTTGATATCAAAATATAAACTTTTCTCGAATTTACGCCTAATTCGACTTATACGGTATATACACACACACTGAATTAATCACTGAATCAATACCACTGAATTACTTTTCAAAGTAGTTCAACTAGTGTTGACGTACAAGAATAAGTTAATAGAATAGTTGGCCGCAATAACATCCGATATACGATCATTGCGATTGCTTGAGAAATTCCTTACATTTTTGGAAATGATGAATCAACTTTTGATTAGCTAAAAAGTAAAAAGCGTTAGCAAAATATGAAGAAAAACTAAACGACGAAAAAAAAAAGATCAACGTTAATCCAGAGAACCTTTATATTACACATTTGATTGCCATGGTAACTTACTGTCAACTCTCTGTTCGGAATAAAACAACCTCCGATGTTATGGCAAGCCATATGGGACAAGCACCGCATAATATATCCATCTTATTAATACGAATATATACGCCTATTAATTCGAATATAGCGTATTAAATAAGACAATAACTGGCACGTCTTTTTGTGTGTGAAAACATACGAGTTTCGAGAGTTATCACACTGTATAGACTCGCCAGTGCAATAAATGTGAGATTGCAAAGTTAGTCTCTATTGACGTACACCCAGGCCAAACGTACTTGATCTAGACAACAGCATGATTTTAATACGTGCATATACTCGAATTAATTTTCATATGTATTCGAGTCAATACGTGTTTATACTCCAATTAATACGCGGGTATATTTAAGCCTTATGATTGGCTAATAATATAAACGCGTATATATTCGTATTAATACGCGTCTATATTCAAATTAGTAAGTGGATATATTATTCGGTGTCTGTCCCACATGGCTTGCCATGCGATGTCAATGCAGACTACGACGACGATTGAATGCGTGCCTTCCACGTACAGACGTGTCGTTAAATTGGTCTATAGAATCTATCCATGCCTGCAGAGGCCCGACTGACTGGTCAATATGAAATGAGCATCGATGTATACATTGATCCTTGTTTCTGTATACATGAGCATAGGTTGTATAGACGAATGAATGTAGGCCTATAGGTTGGTATCCCTGCTTGTGTTAGATGGATCAAATTTTACTGATATTTGACATATATCTTTATCCGAATCCGTTTATGGAACTGAGTCAGTAAATGTATTATCTTTTCCTATACACTTTGCCCGTCTCACTTACACGCATAATGTCTTTTATACATGCTCAAAGATGCGCATTATCCAACAATTAATCAGTTAAACCTGATGTGTGTTATAATTTCTTAACATGTGTCACATTTATGACCAATTGCTACTAAGAAGGAATTACAAGCAGAAAATAATAAACACAAAAACCCTTTATGCATAATAATTGACTGAACTAACCAGACTACTCCCAAATAATTTCGTTCACAAATTAAAAGAAATTAGATTACACTTTACTTCAAAACGATTAAAATCTGCAATTTGAACCATCTTTACAAGGTTGATTTACTAGTCAAACATAGGGACAGTTGTTTAGACTCCTAACCAGTCAGTAGTTGAAACATGCGTTTGAGTTATGAATTCGTCTGTTAGTATTTTATCCACAGTGGCATCTGCTGACAGGTCTAACATGTGTTACGGTGTTTACAACACACTTCAGTTTATACTGATTAACGGCTGTCTCTTATTCACATGACAAATAATGATCAAGCCATGTACATTAGCTTCATTATCACATACCGGTGAATTTGAACACTCAACTCATCCCGAGGTCAGGAGGAGCACGCATATAGAAACATATGGGGCTCACATCGTACTGATTTAACAAACACACATGAATTGGCACATTTTCGAAATCTTTAGTCCAGATGCTATTATTGTACAAGGGTAAGTATACTTAGTCATGTACTCGTGGTACTAATGCTAAACGGTCGTTATAATAATGTAAAATATTTGCTGTCTGTTATTATCATTAGGCCTATACATTCCGAATACACTTATATAGCGACGCCTCTAATACCCTATAGCACCACACTGATGACATATGGCCATGTATCTTTGAAACACCTTTTGACATTTTTAATTAACAATTCATTATTATTTTTCGACTCTGATGTCAGAAGGGTGGCACGTTTATATACGGTCTAGACATATCGCCTCCACAGGACTGATCAATACGATAATATTAAAGTGGATACAGATTTCTCAAACACTTTGACAATAAACTGTAAATCAAAGAGGTATATTGTTCATCGTCGTTAACACATTTGTTCAAATAAACACTATACTCTTTGACAGGCAAACATCGATTCGAATTATTCGCCAAGATTTCCTATAGTCAAATACAATAAAAAGAGACATTCTCTCGCTAATAATCATAATAATAATGATAATGATAATGATATTGATATTGATATTGATATTGATAATGATAATAATGATAATGATAATGATAATAATAATAATAATAATAATAATAATAATAATAATAATAATAATAATAATAATAATAATAACAACAACAACAATTGATATTACGTTAAGCATGGGCGGATCCAGCGAGGGAGCCCGATGGGGGAGGCGAGAAGTGGGGGGGGGGCACTCTTCTGAAAATATTTTGGCACTAAATCTAGTAGTAGTTAACATTATTTGCTCAAAACACGGGATATAATAACATTAGCATGAGCGTGAGCATTCTTTACCTTGTTTTTTGTACTGATGTTTTTCTTCGATGATATCATGTCTCCCATGCCCTCTCTTCCGTGAGACCGTGGACCCTCCACTATTAACGTATAGATAACTCACTTTGTGTAAATGCTATATTAAATACCATAATCACGGTATAGCTATATTTATATATGGATGGCATATATATTGAATACACCAACTGGAATATCCATATAGACAAAATGAAATATGCATACTTGTCCATAAAAGGGTAGAATAGGTTCATACTTGTTCTTATTATCTTATGTGGTCAGTTTCATTATCCTTTTCAGTTGTGACGACTAATGTACGTAGAATGCCATGAATTTCAAGATTTTCATGGTGGTTTCTATTTCAACGGTTTATTGCAGGTCATTTCGCTTTGTGTGGTAAAATATACGGATATGCGTGTACATTTAATTAAATCTTTCCAATAAACAAACGATCGTTCAAAACAATAACTTTTCCAGGAAGTATTGGCTCACTTTTGTCACTAGCTGCTTATATCCAATCACTTTGCGATAGGGATACAGTTTAACTTTCATATACACAAATCTTCTCTTTTTTACCGTTACAAATTGACACCTTGTTCAGCCGGCAACACTTTTTGTGTAAATCTGAATTTACACCGCACCTGTTCTATTTGTAACAGCTAATTATTAGGCGATTTACAGTTCCATAAACATTAAATCTCTAAGAGCTGTACCGTAAGTCAACGAATACGATACACTGACTTTGTGCTTTTGAGACAACACTGTCACTTTTAATTTAGTACAAACAACAACGGTTTTCAAGCAATCAAATGAAATGTTTTCATATCAATCGCGCAATTTTTTAATTAATCTACATTATTAATTAGACACATTATGTGCTGATAAAGCTGATAAAGAGTAAATAACCCACAAAATGTGGGTAACATTTTCACTATGAAGCTGAATCGAGTCAAGCATCCCTATCGATAAAGACTGTTACTCTATACGACCAGTGGTGAATGTTACTTTAACGGTATGAATAATTTTAAGTCTACAACGTCCTGATATTTTATATAAACGGTTAGTGTATGTTAATTAGAGATGAATGCACATTCTGTATAAGGCTTTCCTGTTATTTGTGCCATATAACTCTGTTATATTGTACAAATGGCGTGCCACAGTAATATTACGTCTACTTTACTTTACCGTCATTTTGTCAACAGTGTGGACCTTGACTTATAGCCTAACATACAACCGGGTGCATTGTTCAACTTGTCAACTTACAATCATATAATTCCATCTTAAGTATTCTTAATTAAAAAGGATACTTTCTCCGTTTTCAATATCGAACTATACCTGGGTCGGCATCAATAAGCTTACTTTAATCATGTAAACGCATTTCAATATTTCAAGATGCGAAATTACGCACAATGAACCTGTTTAGAATATTCTTTTGCATTAGTTGTTTTTACAAATTCTTGTAATATGCAATTCATATACGCGATTGGAGTGTGTATACACGTTATTAGAGTGGCCGGCTCTGTTGACCTTTTGAAGTGAATAACAAAAAAAAAGAGATGTAAAAACAAACCAAAAAGAAAAAAATGTTGTACATCTAAGTAAATATTCAGAACACAGAATAAATTTGATGAAAATAAAATATAGTTGGCAGGACGTTTGTATATGCCTTTGTATAGATCTACTTCGGAGAGAGCTGACTGAAAAGGTTTGAAATGCATCAGTAGTATACACACGAAATATTAGACATATATTTATGTTTTTGTAGTTTGCTTGATGCTATATTAGTTTTCATCTTCGGTAATAGGAAAAATGCTAAACATTTTCAATTTGATTTGTAATTATTTTTCATTGTTGCATTATTATTTTTGCTTTTCTTTCTATTCATATTTATATGTATGGCGCTTTTGGCAACTATTTTGTTTATAATTAGCGCATTATAAATCTTAGTTGTTATTATTATTGTTATTATTATTATTATTATTATTAAATCAGAATGCCTTTGGTCGGCTTTATAGTTAGCTAGTTTACTCTTTGTAATCTTTCCACCATCTGCAGGCTGCCATATCAATTACAACGCTAAGTATTGTATCATTGATTCTGGTTTATATACACACATGTGCATGCATGTTCATGTAAGAGGTATAACCAATATTCCTACATCACATCAGGAATATTCTTATTTACATGTATTTGCTATACACGCTGCTGCACATACATGGTTTCATATAAACCGATATCATCTAATCAATGTATACTTTACAATATTTCATATAAGTTCCACTTACAGGTAAACCATATCATAATGGGATCATATAGATTAAAACAGCTTTATGGGTTGTCCTCGTAAACTGTTAGATGTCATGTTTTGTTTCTAATTTGCTATTAAATGATTCATTAATTAAAGTCAACTAGCCAAGTCTCAAATAATGATAACACGAAATAATAACAGCAATATTAATAATAAAAAATCCAATGATTTTTCACGGGGAGTCTTATATACTAATTTAGAATGTTCGGAAGCAGCGAAATAATGCATGCATGCTGAAAATCGAAAGTACTGAATATTGACTCAAAACTTAATATTGAAATGATGAGGAAAGCCGGAGGGATGACTTATTCTGCACACGGTAAGTTTCGAGTAATGCGATCAGTATTGTTTTAAGAAATTAGTGACCTTTGGCAAAACTTATTGTTGGAACAAACTTTTGCGTAGGCCGATACTTTATTTATACCATACCATTTACTTTTGAAGTAGATAAATAAGACTATATTGGACATATTTGAATGTACATTCAACGGTATGTTGTTCTGCCGCGCTCCTTTTGAATATTCCAACTATAGCTTGCTACCGTAGACGTACGTTACGCAGACGGGCTGATGTGATCACATATTCTGAAATCCGCGGCGTTTGTCTAATAATAGCCTTAACAAAAGAAATCTTTTAATTCAAACACAACGATAATATGTAATTGCTGAGTGCATTGTCGCTCTCTCCGAAAAGAAAAACGTATCGTAAAAAATTAGATATTCAAATATATAGCGAACTGCTTTTGAAGCTGATTATAAACAACACTTTCTCAGCTGACGAAGTTAAATGAAGAACTAGGTTCTTTGAAAGAAGAAGGACACAACATTTCCATCAGAATGTAGGCCTACGGAACAATCTTTAGTTTGTTAATTTTCAAGACAAAATCTGCTTAACTGTTCATAATATAATACAGGTAGAGCCTATATGTCTGCCTATAGTATGCAGTCAGTTTATTTGTAATTCATAGGCCTGCTTCTTCGGATATGACAATAACTATATATTTGTATACGAACAACTGATTTAAATTAAGAATTAATTTAACGTGAGCCTGTACATATTTCTTACCAAAATGATGAAAATTACACTGTATGAAGCGTTCAGTTCAGAAACAGAACTTGGAGGTAAAAATCCAACGGTGGTTATATTACTTGTAAAGGTCCTTCACACTAGATATACCGATTTTATGTACAATCCCATCCAGATGCAGTTAATTATATCTCGACGGAAAACCCCTGTTTCGACAACTCTTGGCCTACGACACAAGAATTGCACATATACACAACACACATAAACTAAGTTTTAGCAACACTAATAGCAACAACATTTCACGATCTAGTGAGATCGCTGCTTTTAATAGGAGGTGGTCGGGTGGGGTGGGGTGGGAGAAGGTGGGTTAGGGGAAGGGAGGGGAGGGGTGGTGTGATGAGCTGAACACCGAAAGAATTTCCTCTTTGAGAAAATATTACTTATGTCAGAAAAGCTTTAGAAACAGTATTAGAGAGTTGGATCAGACTCATATTTTAAGAATGATAGATTGAACTTGGTTGGGTAATAGAATGAATCCTAGTAGGACACGCCCGGCAACATCCGGGTCGGTTTGACGTCATCGGACGGCCCATGAACACAAAGGAAACCTTTATCAGGCAGGAAATGCCCCTTACACAATGACAATAGATATACCCTCTTTCTTGCTAACAGGTGAAGAAAATACCAAACTGATACATCATGTCGCAAGTAAGTGATCTATGAAGATGTTGAACTTTGTTCGTCAACTCTAGATTACCTACATTTTAAATTTTAACTACAATATTAAAAGTTATAAATGCTTGAAATTGTTTATTGTTCGCATCGTATTACTAACCATTAAGTACATCCGAAGCTGGTTTCACGTGATGTAAGTTTATATTACAAGAAACGGAAACGCATATTAGGTCCATGCAGAGGCGTCGCACAGAGCATTATGCATGGGGAGGGGGGGGGGGATATAGTGTCACGTTTTGCCGACTGAAAAGAAGAAAATACCAACAGGAAGTGTTGATAACAGTGCGAATCCAACGGAGGGGAGAGGGGGCGGCTACGGTAGGCAGGGGTCAGCTGAAGCCTGAAATTTCAGACTTGTGTTCTCCCACCCACCACTTAACTTGTCCCACCATCATGTGAGCAAGACCTTTTCAAGTAACAGCGCATGAGCGTATATCTATAGTGACCCTTCTTTAATTATTGACACCCCTCCATAAATTCTTGGTCCCCGGGCCAACTCGGAGAACATGCTCCCCAGGGTCCCAAACATTTCTGTAAAGCCGCCTCCCCTATATTTCGCTGTAATTAAAGTTAGCGTGGTAAATGATACAGACGGCAGGGTTTTGTGCCCTTTGTATCTAATTAATCCCTCACCACCCACCCCCCCCCCAGTTTGTACAACATTTGGGAACATGTTATATTTTTTCCCTCCAAAAGTAAGAACGACTGTGTAAGCAGCGGCTAAATTCCCATGAATGGTAATTCCTTTCGACAAGTATACCTCTCCCCCACAAAATTCGAGCTAATCTAGCGCATCAAGTACTTTTCTGTGTAAAAATGAAAGATTATTGACGATAAGATCGGAATTTCGTCGAAACCTCGTTACTATTACGTAGGCACCCTTTGAGCGAGTAATTGATTTGGGAGTGTCAATATGGCGCACGTGACTTTAAAATAGCTGCAAATGGTATTGTTGTGAGCATCTGCGATATGGCTTCTATATGTATACATTTCTGTGGTCTCTCTATTGTACACCAACATGCACAATGTGTCTATGTTACGATAGTCATATAGAGGCCAATTGGTGTCTCGTCACAGGTCTACAACCATAGTATTTTATATGGAGTACATGATTCGGCCATATATGACGTGACTCGGCCTCGCTAACCGATACAAAGTTTAAGTGAAATTTAATACAACGTCAGGGGTATTGGGCCGTTCAAATATACGTGAAAAGGCCTAACTGTAACAGATGAAAGATTCCAACAAGATCACCGAAGAGTCAATGTATATATGCAAAATACACACAACAGACCGTCGTGGACATCTACATTGGTTGTTAATCTGCAGAGGTGAGTGTATCAATGTTACGTTATTTACTAACAGAGCATGCCGTATAGTATGTGCTGGATCATGAGCTTGGGAAGATATGTTTGTGAGTCCAAATCTATCAGCTCCAGACAATTGAAAACCAGTGACATGATAGTTTGTAACATTAGTGTGAATAACAAATTAATGTTAACTCCAATTTGAATAATAAAGTAGCCGTAAACATTCGTCCCTTAGCAGGCGCGTAGCCAGCTCTGTCGTTCCGATTTCATGGTTTAAATTTAATTGAGAATACTGAAAACAGTCGATATATTGTACAAACAGGATCATACGTTATTTATTGTTCTTAAACTTCTTTCCTTTTCTGTATCTACTATCTCTGTTTCTATTATTATTTTCCAGTGGCGTATAGCTAGACTTTCATTTCTGGGGGGAATGTTCAACATATTCATGGGGGTGGGAGTGCTTCAAACTGGAATGACCTAAGCCTCGAGGGCGTAGAGTCCTGGTGCCTGCCTTAGGGCCCATGGTGGGACCCAGGGGCAATACCCCTGTAGGACCGAGGGGGGGGGGGGCAATGCCCACGGAAGCTCTGAGGGTTTTAACAAAATTGTGGGCATTATTTAACTATCTTTAAATGGCATTGGATGCGCACTAAACTGACCACAAAAGTTACCTAACGTTGACTAACGGCCGGTCGATTTGATGATGAAGGGGGCTCCCCCTCACCCCTCCGTCCGTCCCTACTCTTCACAATTCTTTACTTTCCCCTGTCTTTCATTTTTCTCTCTCCCTTAATTTTCCCTCCTATATTCTCACTTCCTTTCCTTTACCTTTTTTCTTCCTCTCTTTCTTCTTCGTTTTCCTTTATTTTCACTATTTTGACGTCCCCATTTTACTTCTAATTTTTCTAGGGGGGGGGGCAGTCTGCCCCTCCCTCTCCCGCTGGCTACATACTCTCCCGTAGTCGCGACTTAATAAGTAGTATCAGTGGCGTAGGAAGGTACTTTTGAGTGGGGGGGCTGAAGACTGATGGCCGGCCTGGGGGAGGGGTCTAATGGGAGGGGGTGTCCCCATCCCCTTTGGACTTTTTTGCATTTCCAGGTGGCCTCAGATGCAGTTTGGTGCAATATAGCACACTTCAACACCCACTCCATTTTGTAAACTTAATTTTGTATTTTCACCTGGCCTAAGATGCAATTTGGTGCTCCAAATGAGATTTTTTTTCTCATTTGGAAATGAAAAAGGGGTTTTCTGACTTGCGAACCGGGGGCGGAATGATACTTCCGCCCCTCCACATTTTTCACTGGGGGGGGGGGGCTGGCGCCCCCAGCCCCCCCGGTTCCTACGCCCTTGAGTAGTATTGTACGTGGAAGGTTGCTATTTGAAAACATAGAACGTATATGTGATCTTACTTATTTACGGTTGGTTAAAGTTTCTATACCTTCATGCAAACTTAAGTCATCTATTAATTATTTTGCTCACTTAGTATATATTCCATTTCATTGGTTAACTTGAAGGCATCTGTCCATATGCCTGCTTCCAATTTTCTTCACTATAAGCAAACCGTGTACCATTATCTGAATAAACTGCATCGGGTGATGGGAAAAGGCATTTAATCGGTGAGCAAGCGGAACGACGAAGATGAGAAACGAAGAAGGAATGAAATAAACATACGACATATCCCTCAACCCAAACGTTCCATGCGGTCCCTTACAGTGGACTATGTCGTCCTGTAGTGCAAAACATGACTGGTTTTGACCAGCTTGCTATGCATTGCATCCGAGATGTAAGGGCCATGAAAAGGAGCGATTCATTCTGATACAACGTGAAACGGTCAAATATAATAACACCACAACACAACCAGACCCTTAATGTTTTCAATGCTTGCAATGAAATCATTCGTGGCCGGACAATAGGCATACATATTCAAAGGTGTATATATATATGCTGTTAGCCGGATATATAATTACTTTATATGGTGAGAATTTTCTAGTTTGCGATACTATCGATTTATCGATATGAACATATTAAAGCTGATTGTTATGCTTAGACCTATCAGTAGATATTTCCATGCCAACTTAAAAATTAATCAATGAATTCTTTTGCTTAAACATTAGCATATTACTACACCCAGCTGCAGCTGTGTGGGTGTTATGTATTATGATATACCCTTTCCAGTTTATGATAATTTGAGGATATATACGTTGATCGATGTCATGTTTCTTATATGAATAACTCAAAACGTATTTGTTGATATTTTATGTTTCACTTCCTTTAGTTTGAAGGATTGTAATGTGCCTTTTTAAAGGAGCTATATATAGAAATAAATGCTGTTACTTGTCTTGAAGATCAAATTTCAAGAAATATATAATTTATATATAATTTCAAGAAGTATATGTAATAATGTAAGTGCATTTAATTCAGGGGGTGGAGTGGGATGAGAAAATCATATAACTAACAAATAAGAGCACTGTAAACGTCACCTGTCCTTCCACTACAAGATATTTGCAATCTTTTACAGGGAATGGTATTTTCAAACTTGAAATTAATTTGTTAACTAAACATTACTAAATCTTGCAGTAACGATTCAACAGGTAAAATAACAAATAAAATAAAAAAAAGTTAACAAAAGAAGTGCAATTGTGTAAGAAGTATCGGAGTTTTGGCTGGTTTCCGGTGAAGGGGGGGGGGGGGTGGGGAAATAAGATTTACCTGACGTTTATAGGTGGATGTGAAAGTGCCTTATTTCCAACTAACGGATAAATATGTTCAAACTTATGTAGTATGAAAAGGACAATAGAGTCAGCGTTCAAATAAGTTACTATTGTTCTTGCAACTCTTGCGACACAGGAACTACACTTGACTAAATCACAAAACCTTCGAACATAAAAGAGTTTAGAATTTATTCGCAGAATTTCTATAGTAAAGACGTCATTCACACGTCCTTGTTCATATCGTGTGACCTCAAACATCGTAGAGTATTGTGTTCGTTTATTGATAAAGCGATGTTGTATAGTATACTTGGACGTGACGGCAATATATACTTAAATGATGGAAACCACGTGACTATTATCATGAAGTGATATTATACCTTCTTTTAAGTTCCTATCAAACTCCTGCAAGGTGGTCTTGAACCCTTTGCACTTTGACCTTCAAGTTCCCCCATCGTTAATTGCCACGGTTTCCGAATAAAGGAATAGGCAACATAAGAAATTATTCGGTCCATTTTCAGACGTCTAAGTTCAGGAGCCCATATTTTCAGATAAGGAATGCCATAACCAAAAATTTGGACCGCGAGTTGTTTACTTTCTTACTCATGATTGGTTCATTCAGTGATAGATTTGATGAATATTAATACTGTTCCGAAGTATGCAATATTGAACCAAGCAAGGATCTGATGTACCATCACGTGTGACACCCTTGACACCCTTGACGCCTTGCAACTTCTGAGCAGTATTTATATAGAGGCAAATTAGTTCTGGAAAGGGGAATCATCCATTACTCACGATCAGTATATACATTATGGTCATATAATTTATACCTGTTTATTGTTTCCAATCAGTATCTTGTAGCAATTTGACAGTGTTCAATTGAACTTATTGTTTCTATCACACAGACAATAAATCATCTTGAAATCACTCAAAATGTTTAGTCATTTATTTGTGTGGAGCTAGGCTTCCAAAATAGCCTACCTAATTGTTTCCCCTATAGGATCAACGATAGTACCATGATCTCTATCGAGATACAGACGATATTCGCCACATTACAATATGAAGAGAGACATTCTTATGGTATGATGAAAAGAAAGTGGATTATCGTAGAAATTTGCATAATCCATATATTGCGACGGGAAGAAGAGAAGAGTAGGGAAATATGACATAATAAGATAACTAAAGAAATATAATATCATATCAAATAATTCAATACTACGGAATGTGATGTATTGCCAAACGTTCGCTCAAAGTTTGGATACAAGTTGGGTCCAAAGAATTATTTGATCATCTTTATATGCCACGAAAGAAGGAGCGATCAAAGGCGCCGTAAAAGTCAAGTATGACCAAACAAAGTCAATGTCAATAAAAGAGAAGAATAAAAACCACAACGAAGTCAAAACAGTAAGATAACCAAGCGAAAGAGCAAATAAATACAACTGATAAATACTACCCATATAAATACTACCCAAAATAAAGACGATAATGATCAGTTTTGAACATCTTCTTAAAATTTAAAAAGGTGTCACTATTACGAATGTTACAGGCAAATTATTTCAGAGTTTAGAAGCATTAAAGCAAAAGCGCATTCTCCTAACTTAGTGTGAACCCTAAGAACATGGAGATCAGAACGATTAGCTGACCGAGTGTAGTAACACCTGGTCCTAAAAGAAAGCAAATCCTTAAGATAGCAATGTCCATTTATGTCATTAGTTGACCGAGTGCAATAACCACTGGTCTTAAAAGACAGCAATCCTTAAGATAGCAAGGTTCTATTTCATTAGCTGACCGAGTTCAATAACCACTGGTCCTAATAGAAAACAAATCCTTAAAAGAGCAAGATCCTATGCCATCAGCTGACCGAGTGCAATAACCACTAGTCCTGATGGACAGCAAATCCTTAAAAAAGCAAGGTCCCGTGTCATTAAGTGCATTCAAGGTACCCGTTTAAGAATCTTAACCCGGATTCGGTAAGTGATAGACAACCAGTGAACCTGTCGCAGGAGAGGAGTAACATGAATGGTATAGATAGATGGTACATCCAATAAACTTCTAACAGCAGCATTATGTACACGTTGTAGCTGATTGATAAAATAGTTAGGTAATCCACTGTATAAACAATTTGCATAGTCAAGGTGATTAAAAAACAAGAGCATGAATAAAGGGTAGGGCAAGACTGAAAACTAAGTTGCGTTATTTACGATTCCTATAAAGTTGACACAAAGCAATTTGACATCTCTCATTGATATGTAAGTCAAGTTGCAAAGTTTCGTCGAAGCTAGCACCTCAATATTTGACATGACTCAAGCAATCCACCCTCGTTTTACCAATAAATATGATGATCAAAAATTAAGTTTCTGAGGCTGATGACGAGGACTGTAAACAGTTATCTCAGTCTTAGCCTCACTTTCTTTTAATCTGTTTTGAGCCATCAAAAACCTTAATTCCATTGGCCAATGAGAATAAGTTTTATCGAAATCATTTTAACAGCCAACACAAATCTATTTTGACAGTTCTGCAACTTGCAATGTGGGGTTCAGGAACTAACAGTTTCGTTACCGCCCAAGGTTATTATTTTTCATATAACAACAAAACAGGAGGAAACGTTGGAATGGAGTGGCGCTATTGTACACTGGTGGATCGAAGTACTCCTTCTGATGGTGTTATGGTTACCGAGTCAAACACGCCATTGACGTTGAATACAATAAATACTTGCAAATATTTGGTGATAAACTATGGCACAGTTTGTACTGCACTCCATATCCGTTGTCCTATGGAAATACATCATAATTGGCTCAGGACAAATTTGCTTTTTGTGATTGTGTACAGTTTTAGAAAGATTGGTAATGCACTGCATATTGACTTAAACGTTACGACATTAGCTGGTGTATATAAAAAAAATACAGAGAGAGGTGCATAACTATTGGACGGAGATAGATTCATGGTTTATTTACTCGGGCAAACATTATAACTTTCATATTTTAGTACACGGTACTAACGTTAGTGGCTGACTTCATATGTATTGTACGCGAAAGCACCTTATAATTTTCCTGGTGTACATGTTTTGCTACATTGTCTGGTTTACCGTTATAAAATGTAATAATAGTAATTCTGTCATTTTTTCGCCACTGTGTTTGATTGACTTCGATTTCGTCATTTCGATTCGATTTGACTGACATTTCGTGAATGGTTTGTCTTCATACTGGGGATCGTATGTTATAAATTCAGTGAAGGTCATTTAAGGGTTCAATTAATGAAACGTAACAATGCTACTCCTTTAAGCGCCCAAAACATGTGAGGGCCCAAAACGTGGACCTTCTGTAATGTTTTTAGTTATGATGACATGCAGGCCACGGATCATATGCAATGATCATGAAATTTATTTTTCAAATTTTTAGTATTCATGACCAGTATGCGTTTGGTCTGAGTAGCAACATATCTTCCACTCATTTGAATTTTCTCGTCGGTTTTGGGAAATATTTCCACCCGAGACAGACTTGAACAAGTCTAAATATTTACTTGTTATGCAGGCTTGTTTGTAGTTCGATGTCATTCTCTGTGAAAGGACTACTTGACAGATTTGCAAGTCGAACTTTTCAACGTGACAGTTTGTGTGTGGAATTATGATCCGTCGAAATATCACTACCGTGTACACAGGACTTTGCTTCACATGCATGGACTTTTCCAACTCACATTCCCCAACTGACTATTTAGAAACATGTTCAGAACACATGTAGCTTCTTCATAGAATCATAAAGCGGAACTACTTTCCACAGTGCAGGAAACTGATGAAAGCAAACATTAAACTTGCATTTGCCTTGCATGTGATCACCCGCTACTTTTTCGTGTGCAGACATGTGAACAAGAGTATTAAATTCCAAAAAGTTATAAAAATAAAAACACACGATTCAGTTAATATTGAAACGAAATTGAAAGGTTACCAATTTGTAACTGTAAAAAATTAACAGAATGAAACACACGCACATACACACAAGGGAGCAAAGCAATGCAAAAAACATATTACAACTCTGTGATATGTTACCGGATCCGTCAAAATGTCGTTTTCTAAAAGTTGGAATTATCTACGCGGCGACCTTATATAACGTACAACGATTTCTTTTCTTGGAAACCGCTTATTAATTACCCGTGAACATGAATCAATAAAACTGATACATTTTCATGTAATGAATCAAATTGATAATCCTTAACAGAGATAAGAAAGTAAACGTGATTAAACAACGGAGGAAGTCGCTTTTGATAAGTACAAAAACAAAAATCAAGCACCAATCAAGACATGAATGATGATCAGTCAGAAATGAATGGAATTAATACTCATCCACAAGTGAAAAATGTGATAAAACAATATGAGATCAGAATGGAATCGTGGTTCACACAACGAACGGAGTCATAACGCATTAATAACCTGTATATACAAGTAACATTTATCTACTGATCAGGATTTAGGTAATGAACGATTGACTGATGATATGTTCAACATGAATATACTTAACTGAAACATAACATGAAAAAAGTTCAGATGGCTTAGAATCAAGAAAGAAATGCTGTTTCTATTATACTATATATGAGTTCTACTACTCCCACATACAGAATATGTGCTTACAAAAATTCATTTGTATACCAAGCTGCTATATGTATTAAAAATGGCAAAGTTAACCCTTTATTGTAATTTAAATATTCAGTAAATGTGTTTAAATATTTAATTTTCTATACTAATATTCATAGTTTAATGTTATGTTTAAATGAACCTTTCACTAATTCATCTTCAATTTTCGTAATGTACTTTTTGAATTTTTGATGTCCTTTTTAATAAATACTTATATTTATACTGGAAATAAATAAACTGAAAACTGAATCTATTGCCTATATCTCGCATCAAAGAGAATGAAAGCAAGGAGAGTTCCGAACATCCATACATTCAGCTACAATTAACCAGACACTAAACTATAAATACGTTCAGTGTAACCACCTTTCTGAGGCTTTATTGGGTGTGGTGGAGTTTACTTCGAAAAAGCTGTTCGCTAAACCAATTGAAATGTTTTCTTGTAGTAATAGCTTGATTGAGGAAATTACACTTTGTAGGAGGCTTTCCATTTTGATCCAAACATCCACAAATCATCACTTTAAAACGGTTGAGTGAATATCGGTTATATAACTCAACAGTTGGATACTTTGGATAATAAGATATGGAAAAGGTTTCTACCTACCTATCCTACCACATAACAAAAATGTCTCATAGCGACAACTTTTTAAAAACAGCCTATTCGTTCATATTTTAATAAATCTTTACAATGAAAAGACATAGTCGTGTCCTCTTACATCGGAACCAAAGTCTGTAAACTGTTGCCCTGAAAACAAAACAAATTTTGTGCAAAACTCTACAAAAAATGTTGATGACGTGCGTGTAATTTTACAAGCCACGCTAAAGTCTATGAATAAGTTAAGTGTACATATGTGTAATCAGTAACAAGAAATCCGTAGTCATAACCGTGAACGTTTTACTATGATTTGCTACTGAACCGTATCATGCTTGAACAATAATCGGAATTCATAGACATGCGTAGTACCGAAACGTGAAAACCAAGACAATGGAGAAGGATTCGCTCGAAATAGTTTTAATAATGATAAAAGAAATATAAATTCACTTAGCAACGGCAACGTATTTTTGCTTCTTTACAATGAAAAGACATAGTCGTGTCCTCTTACATCGGAACCAAAGTCTGTAAACTGTTGCCCTGAAAACAAAACAAATTTTGTGCAAAACTCTACAAAAAATGTTGATGACGTGCGTGTAATTTTACAAGCCACGCTAAAGTCTATGAATAAGTTAAGTGTACATATGTGTAATCAGTAACAAGAAATCCGTAGTCATAACCGTGAACGTTTTACTATGATTTGCTACTGAACCGTATCATGCTTGAACAATAATCGGAATTCATAGACATGCGTAGTACCGAAACGTGAAAACCAAGACAATGGAGAAGGATTCGCTCGAAATAGTTTTAATAATGATAAAAGAAATATAAATTCACTTAGCAACGGCAACGTATTTTTGCTTCGGACAATGTCTTGAAATCACGTGTACGCAATGTATTTATACTTATAGTGCGTCATTTGTACACTGTAACGCATAACGTCCAATGTGCCGTAAGATGCTACAATTGCCTACCGTTGACACACAAGCACAAATTTCAGCCTAACCTTTCAGTATTAAAAATGTTGCAGTAACATTTAAAGTTTGAAGTAAGCTGTGAGGCTTAGTGAAAGTCAGCATTCTTTCTCCAAACGCTTGTTCAAGATTAGTTATTTTTAAAGTAAGATGTGGCTGATTGCATTTGAAACCAAACTTGGGTTTTGTCAAAGAATAGTTATCTTTGTCATTTTGCTTACGATATGCTTGATCATACACAAAGTTTCCATGACTAACGCCAAGCATGATCTCACAAAGTTGTCCATGACTAAGGCCAAGCATGATTTCCTTCCATCGATTGGTGGGCCTCTAAACCGCGGGTAGACAACAAAGCTTTAACATACGTGTATAGTTTATGCCAACCCCATAGAAAATGCACGTTAGGTAATGGATAAAGGGAGGAAGGAGGCTAGAATCCACGTTTCCAACGCTAGCGGCTTATGCCATTTTGTGAAATTATATCAAGATGTGAAAATTCTTTACGTCATCTTATTACTGAGTTGTTATGATAAACTACATTATCTGTAGTATTAGTTACCAAACACACGCGAAAAACATTTACACCAATAGGATTACTAGAACTTAATCCAACTTATAGAGTTAACAACAATCCAACGAGTATCAGAACATATTTAACTTTTGGTTGTAAAGGATTGTTTTTTGCCGACTAATTTAAATCTCTTATGCAAGAAAATTGTGACTCACGTTTTGGAGGCAGATCGTACATGGATGGACAGCAACTCTTTCTAGCAATGCCTTCCTTCCTTCAGGTGTTTATTTGAAATAAACAACGCTTCCAGATTTTAATGTTGGGAATTTAGCTAACATACTGCACTACTAAATATTTTCAGGTATAACTTGGCTTCGTCGTTGTGGAAATTGTTGGCTGCTCGACTATGTTGGACCATGGAGGGGATATGAAGTAAATCAGTCTCGTCTCTTCATATTTTCTTGAGCCAAGATTGGCTTAAGATTTTGCTTCTATTTGTTCTATCTCCCAACTGTACAAGTTCCATCACGAGCTTTTATTACTGATGCATGCTGAGCATCTCGTAAGTTAAACCGCTTCATCATCACTACTGAGGTCTGAAAAAGGAGAGGCAGATACTGCTTTAGTAGTTCATTTCGTTGTAGTTAAACTTTTTAAAAGAAAAAGGTCAAAACGAAACCCAAAAGGCCTACAGTAATGTTCTTGGATAAGATGTACCCTTAAAGGACTTATATGCGTACAGTGTAGTTGGCGAACATTGTTAATTGCACCCTTAAAACCCGATTGGTAAAATATCATCACTTGTTAAAGTTACAAACGTCGTTATCCACACAAACGAGATTCTTATTATTTTCTTTTTAAATGTCTTTCTTTATTTTATGTTAGCTTTTATCTGAGCGCGGATTTTACTAGATCGCATGGCTAATTGTGATTCGGTAGTCAAGAAATGAACTTTTAATAAAAACATCTATAACAAAACGTTATGTTCGGATACTTTTGGTATACAATACGTAAACATACGTCTGCATGACATACGGTTACCATTTTTCACTTTTGCTGTTACCAACGTAGGACTTTCAAACGCCAACTCTTGTTAAAGTTACTTGCGTTAGGCCTTGCATTCTGGATTTGCATGAAATATAATATATATACAGACACAATCTGATAATTCAAAAGCCAATCGTAAGCTAATCTACAGAATAAGTCATAGACAAAACCGTAGGCCATCTCACTGTGACTTGATGTAATAGTATACATACGACTTCTAAATGTAATGATCCTAATATATTAACAGTTAGGCGTAACACTATATTAGCTTAGTCGTTCCTTTTCAGCTTTCTTAGTAATTTTGATACATTTACCTGTTGCATACCAAGATCCCATGAAAATGTAGGTCCTGAAAAGTCCGAGTTCAATTAATCGAAGCCCAAGTTGCTTCGATTGTAAATTTTGTCACGTGGTTTTGCGCCTTTCAATGTTGCTCGCATATGAATATGCCAATAAAGTTCGAATGCTCCACTGATATTAACGCACGCTCAGTATCAATGTTTTCGCACACTAGAACAGATACAACGAAGTTAATTTGGCTATTTAATCGAAGCCCGTGGCTTCGATTGCAGGAATTGTAGATTTGTCACTTGTTATTGCACCTTCCTATGTATATAATTTCAGTAAAGTTCGCATGCTCCTTGACATTAAAAGAATTGTCTGGTGGAAGATTTGGATACATTGTCCTCATAGTTCTTATTGTTTTCTTTCTAACCAGGTGAAATTTTTCCCCATTCGACTTTTTCTTCTTGTAGAAATCTGGTTTTCAAATTCACCAATTTTCACCAAAAGCACTGTTTGTTCGAACGCATCTATTCGGCGAATGACGTACATAGTGCGGACAAATAGGCAAAACTAGCGACTTGAAATTAGCACTCCCATTTCCGCAGCAAATAAATTGTACACGCACAGGTGGTTGCCTATTATTTATAACGTAACATCGCGAACGTATGTTTACAACCTAGCTTACCATGCCATGTTGGTACGTACATAGCATTGCACATAATACACCCTCACATTCAAACAACACTCAAACCGTTCTTTAAAATCGCTGAAATAAAATTCATGGATCAACTTTACAGTAAAAGGAAGCTTGAAAAGTATTTGGAACATCGAAAGATGAAACTAAATGTAGTACCAAGAAGCTCGGGCTTCGCAGAAATGTCCGAATGCAACCGTAAGAGTAGCCTACACGCGAACATTCGTTTTTTTTTAAGGTAACTTCTAAGGACTTTGCCAGACAATTCTTTTAACACACGCTCACTATGTACGTATTCTTACATTAGAAAAGATACGACGCATTTAACTTGATTATTTAATCGTAGCCCTCAGCTTCGATTGCAGGAATGATAGATTTGTCACTTATTTTTGCACCTTCTTATGTATATAACAGTAAAGTTAGCATGCTCCAATTACATTAACACACGCTCAGTATGAACGTTTTCGGACACTCCAACCATACATAACTTGACTGTAATTTGTGGCGGATAGCCCTCCAATATCTCTACTCACGAGTACTTCAATACGAAGTGATGGTTACTTTTGCTCATCTACTACGGCTTCGTTCGAAGTATGATTAACTGTTACGCAGTACGGGTCAACTGTTCTATGAAATGGTAATTGTTGACCGTATAACTAACTCACTGTACCAATGTCCAACAAATAGTTGAATTATACTGATTGAACTTTTACAAAAAAACATTCTTAGTCCCTTTAAATTCCTTAATAACTTTGCCCAAGGAGACTGACGTTGATTGTGTTAAAAGTACTTCACCATTTTCAAATCCCTCTAACAGTTACGACCCCGAGAACCGCATATCTGCTGCTACATACTATCGACAATTTCAAATCGGATGAATTTGAAAGTACGTTCTAAAAGAAGTATCATTATTACCCTGTATAACTGACATACCTTCCAGAACAAATGGAAGTTGCAATTTGAAACTGATACCCATATAACGTACATAATTGATGGGCTTCGATGTATTTTGCCTGCAAGTTCAACTATGTCTAGTTTCAAAAAGTCGCTAAAGTAGAAAACCATGTCAATATGATTTTAGACATGATGGATAGAACTGTATATGTAAATAGTGTAGACTATAAATTGCTGAGCATCGATTTAATGCATCAGTTCTTGAGCATTAATCTCCATTTTGTGAACAACATCTAGGTGTGTATCGTAGAGTAATCAATTGCGATTTCATTTTGCGTCATAGTCAGTAGCATCGTTGCTGTAACAGACGAATATTAATTAAATGGATATTTTAACGTTAATGTTATACTTAAAGTCTATGACCGGAAGCCATACGTCTGAAGGTCACTTAACCTGACCTTTAGGTGACTGGTCGTCTTACTCCAGAGTCAGGTGGTGGGTTTGGGATATACTCCTTCGCTACTGTTAAACTGCTAAACGTACAGTGCATGTGGTTAAAACAATGCAGAGACCACTAGGGTGATACGAATGCCCGGGAAGCAAGAAACTGAAAGAATAGGCCAAATCAAACCTTTAAGGATGATAAAACAGATACTCGATCATACTTGTTAAACATTCTCGAAATCTGATTGGCCCGTTGTCGTCAGCTGACAGTACTCCTATGGATAATACACTGTAAAAATCACCAACGGATTTTGGGTAGCTACCTAAGCTTATTCAATGCAAACGAATCACTGAACTTCTGTGAAACGAATCACATTAACTATGGTATGACAAGTAGCCCCTCAATGAAAATACTCCTTGACCAAATGATGACCACAACCTCTGAGCCTGATGTATAGGCCTATGCTAACCGTATACGGGTGAGAGCAACAAGGATAACCTCATTTAACAATACTGGCAATACTGTTATTAGGGTTAATATTATGACGTTAAGCGGCCATCGAAATGAAAAGTAGGTCTAACGTAAGTAATAGTATAAGAAGTTATTTGGAGGCCTCGACTAAAGAGAGGCAATGTTCAAATGTCCTGAGAGCAGCGATCCAAGGAATAGAACTAACGAAAGACAGTTATACACCATAGTTGACTAGCCATTCTCAGAACACCGTCGATATTAACACTAACGTAACTTCTAACTGATAGGCCTAGGCCTACTGTTACTGATCGGGTATACAACAGCAAAATGTATTCCAGAAATGCACAATTCAAGGAACAGCTTTTTCTCGTCAGATCAAATGTCTAAGCCATTGTACTACAAAAGTCAACTTATTGTGTAAGAACTTTCTTGGTGGAATTGTTCACATGTATTTACGACCTAGATTTAAGCTATATAGCTAGTACAGTACAGAGTGTACTATACTAAGTACGTAGAACGTAGTACACAATGACTGTTAGGTCAACTTTTTTTTATTATTATCGCAGAACACACAGGTGCGTATTGCTATGCCCACTGGCATTGATTTGAGATGACCAAGAGGAATCGAGGAAAAAACCGGCGAGGAGCCTTGTGTTGCTAAGTAGCAACGAATCCTGTCGTCTGCTCGTGTCTGTGTACAATTGTGAGTCCCGATAGGCTGCGTGCGTTCTTTAGCTGCAGTTCGATTTTTTTAAAGAAAATACTTAAAATGGAAATGTTGGAATTGAAAATTGAGGTTAACATTGAAAAATGTACCACTTAGCTAGATTACACTGTTCACGCACCTTTACCAGGACGGTGATAGCTATGAGACCAGGGGATGAATAATAGTAAATATAGTAGCTTTTAATGCCTTACCACCGCTTTCCAGTTTTAGTTGATATCTTGCTGTACATGCAACGAAACGCTAAACAATCTGCCTAAACTGCGTTAGAACTGAGAAATATATCCTATGACTTGAATAGATAGCAGCCTTCCTGAAATGGACCGACGTTATAACACTACCCCTAATCAGATAATGAAGTTCCGACAGAGTGCTTTTTTAAGTAAACCCCTGGAAAGGGGTGTTTCCCTACGCTTGCGCAATAAAATCTGTCCCTGACGTAACTTGTTCCGTGAAGCGTCTCCATTGTTCAATAAGCTACGTAATACTTTCTATGGTGTGTTTTCTTCGTGGTGGAAAAATATACATGATAACCCTAAGTTTTGTATAAATGACCTTCTGGCATCATGTAAAGGCTTCTGCATTAAGTATGTCAACTTTTAATCAATATGCATAACCAACAAACACTGGGTGTATTCCGACGAAACATTCCGGGCGCCCCAAATTATTTCCAAACATTTCTTGTTCTCTGGTAACATTTTACTAACAACCCGTGGCAAAAACAAAAGACGGGTCTCAAAAAGAGTAAGTAATCTTTCTTTCGATGGTATCTCCTTCTGTTGTTCTTTTAGCTATTGTTAAAGTGGGGGGAATTCCTCCCATTACCTCAATGGTCCCTACCGCCTGATGTTTGGCATGATAGTCCTTCTTTTTGTCTAGAGGTTAATTAAAAACACACCTAATAAGTGGAGTGTTCTCTGAATGGATTAAGTCTAACGATTCATCATATTTGACACACTAAATGTGTATGTGTTATACTTGTATATAGGTAGTCCTAAAGCATAGATGTAGGCCGATATACTAACGTTAGATATACAGTACAGCGAGAGGTCTGATTCTATACTCAAAGTTCTGTGCTTACCTTTTCTTGTTTTCCATTGGATGTCACCAAATCCGTCATTTTCGCGCCAACACTTCTTTTTAACAACGAGTCTTTTAGTAAGTAAAAGCGGTTGCATTAGAAAAATGAATGTAAGTGTGACTTGTTGTTTCATGGCTATGGTTTAACGTCACTGTTCAGCGGTCATAAAGGAGATCCCTTGAGTGGATTTATTCACAAAGCCACACAAAAATACCGCAGCAGACTGTCCCAAATGATGTTAAAAGCACTCATTAAACATTAATGGTAAACCAGAGGGTCATCCGAGTAACAAAACAAACGAGAAAAACATACTAATCTAATTAACCACAATGCAGAACATGAAAAATACGTACTCACTATGCCAAAACACACGTAAAGTGAAGTGCGTTGCACAAACGGGAACTTCCCTCTTGCGCAAGCAATGATGTCATTCTTGTAATATAGCACCAGTGTATTGCAGGTGTTTATGAGTTTTAATATGGACTCGCGTCATGGTTGTTTTCGGGAGTTGATACGCTACGTGGCATTTGAGAGACAGAGGGACGAGTTGTAACGCGCTGTATAGTAATAAGGACCTCATGATGAGGTAGCCTATGCTACGTTAAAGGAACACACTCACATATTTATATATATATATATATATATATATATATATATATATATATATATTTATATTACTGAAAAATCGTAATAAGTTGGTAAATCAAGAACAGTGAAAAAACTTCCAGCCTCCACCGGGATTCGAACCCGGCCTCCCGCTCTGTGCGCGTTCACCCTAACCACTAGGCTATGGACGTTGATTGTATGTCCAGAGGTTCGGAACCGGTAAGGAAGATCGTAATCCCGCTGTAAGCGTTTGTCACCTGTATCGAACATTAATAGTTCTGTTTTTGTTGACATATTTTGCCTTATACTTACCAAGTATGCGGTTAACCTGTTTTCCATCAGGAAAATCCAACGAGGAAAAGTGTGTTGTCAACAAACACGAACAGAAGTTAACATGAAAATATTCAGAAAAAGGAAAATGTATTGTTAACATTCACGAACATCTAAAACAAATGAAACCAAGTATTTGCCACGTTATATCAAACTGTGAGTCTCTTAAGAGAGGCAAGAACCTTGGCAATAGAAAGAATCGGATTAGTAATGACGAAACTAAACTTGTGTGGAGCCAATGGTTCCTTTCGAGAGTGCAAGACGGTGTTCTTATGGACGTTACAGGAAATTGCAAATACTACTTATTGAGTAACGGGACTTATTATTAGTCTTATGGTTGACACATTTCCCTGGTAGAGGTATGCCAAGTTTCGTATCGAGTCTATCTTGTCTCATTCGACATAACCACAGAAATGAAAAAGTTTTTTTATTTGCTAATAAAAAAACAACTTACTCTCATACATTTATGGGAAAACGTTGATGTCATGACTTGATCAACATTCCTTGAACTTGACTATAGCTATAGTGAACTTCATTGAAATGATTGGATTCCAGCCGATTCTCATGGTATTTTCAGTTAGAACTGGTAAAGGTTAGTATCATCCGTAATCAGTTAGAACTGCAGGATGTGTGGTACAATTTCGTAATATGTGTCACACTAATGACCAGTTTCTGCTGAGGAGGACTTATAAACGGTAAAATACCAAACACACCATCCTATGCACACAGATTGACTAACCAGACTACTTTAAAGGTTTCGCCAATAATTTCGTCCACATTTTAACAGAAAGTGGATGACACTTTACTGCAAATCGCTTTACAAATGCAATTTGAACCATTCTTACAAGGTACTATGCACTATGTCAAGCGTTGGGACAGTTGTTTAGGCTGCTAATCAGTTATAAGTCGAAGCAGCCTTTGCGTAATGAATTCGTATGTTCGTAATTGGTAACACAGTAGCATCTGCTGACAGGTCTCACATGTTTTACGGTTTTGTTATAACACACTTCAGTTTTTACTGATTAGCGGCTGTCTCTTATTTCCCATCACATACTGATCAAGCTATGTACATTGGGCGGGGCTTCATATTAACCAACAGAAAGTGAACAAAATTAAACGATAAGAACTACTTAAAAGGAAACTAGTTTCAGTTGTTGCTTTAATAATACCTTTCCCTCCTTTCGAAACAAAGCCTATTAAAAGTTAACAACTCTACTGGGTCATTAAATTTGGTCATAAACGTTTATTGCAGTGAGTCATAAATATTTTCCTCCATAAACATTTATCGCACGTATAGTGATAATATCTCCATTATAGGTTTACACAGACAACGAATTATCCATCAGATTAAAAACCAAGGCTCGGAGACAAAAAACGGATATATCCACAGAATAATATACATAGTAACGCATCATGTCGGAATATAATGATGGGGAGTGTCAAAAACACATTTCTTCACAATCGAGTACTTAAGTATGTTATTTAGATCCTCCTGCAAGCAGGAACTCGCGAAGAAGCCACCATTGGCGAGTATACACTACAATCGCATTTTAATGCTTTAGTGCAAACTTATCCTAGCTCTAAAAGGCTATTTCTTGCATAATATAAAAACATTCTATGGAAACTGTTTTTTTTTTAAACCTTGACGGTAGTAAATCTCGAAGCTGTTAGACTGGAATATGTAAGGAATACATTTCAGCAGGAAATATTCGAGTCAAAGTGAACTCCCTTTTCTCACAATATCATATTATGTAGCCTACATATAGCATACACTGTAGAAAACACACTCACATTTCTACCCCTCTTGACCCCACCTCCCCTTATCTCTCCTTCAACCTGCCTGACCTCTCTGAGCACCGACTTTCGGACTTTCACTGGCTCACACCCAAGAATTCCATCTCCATATCAACTATATTGACAAGGTATATAGATAAAGAGGTATATTATAGAAATAGAAAGTCGAGATATATGGATTGTTCATGGATATTGAAATAGTTTTTAAGTTTGTTCTCGGCATCCATCACATTAAATGATAAGAACATACCTTCTCTTAACCTTATTGACACATGTGCTATATACGCAATCGCATGAATCAGGGGAATCCCCTGATATTACGAAACATTTGTTAAAATACTTAAAAAGTATGTTGACATAAATTATTGCCCGTCTGGTTTCAAATGTAAAATATAACATCATCAGCGCTTAGTTACAGGAGATGCTGTTGTCAGTTTGTTATGTCTAGTTCAGATACTGGTTTCATACTTGTTTGGGCTTTTCCATGTATAAGGACGCATGAATGCATTTGGTTGATGATATAACAATAAAACAAAAAAACAACAAATATAAACAATAACAAATCGCATAACATATACTGGATACAGTTAGCGTAGTCTATGCTTCGCGTGTAAGATAAGGGACGGAAAGTGTGACTAACCTGTGCAATTTTGCAGCAAATTGCACAGTTTGGAGTGGAAAATATGTTAATAGTTCATAACTCTGCATTAATTACTTGATTAAGTCCGGTATAGAATGTACAACTGGAATGGGTTAGATATTTTAATGTAATGAAACGATAGCAGGAGAAATATGTAACTCTATATGTCGCACGTTATGCTTTCCCAACCGTTGTTTTACAAGCAGTATGGTATCTGAAGAACAACCCTAAATTGAGGATGACGTCACAGTCGCATAATTAGTTGAGTATTATGCCCTTGGCTGTATATATGGTAATTGAAACTGGGAATATTTTTGTCACAAGTTTCGCTTTGCAAGTATTCAACAGGACAAGATATACTTGTTTGGTTTTGCATCGCCTTTTGCAAAATGAAACTGAAACAGAATTTTCTTGGGGATAGGCTATTGGTTGTCAAAGGTCGTTCTAAAGTTGTAGTTGTTGTTTCAATTTAATTTGCTTTTAGAATAACACAATGAATGATATAGACACGTATGATCTTTGCGGAATTGTAAGAATGTGGTGACGAATATTGGCATACTCCAACGGTAAGTGTACGAATGACCCATAGACGAGAACGAAACTATGATAGTTGTAAAGTACGTTTAGTCAAGATGGTGTCAAGTCTGCAAAACGGTTAGATTCAAATTTTAATGAACGAAAAACAAACCTGTTAAATTACTGCTTACCTGTTGTCAAAGTGCATGTGAAAGAAAACGTATCAGTTAGAATTGGATCTCTTCGTTAAAAGTAAACTGAAAACGTAGGCCTATACAAAACATACAAAATGAAACGAAAGCTGGTTTCGTTTCGGCTTTTCTCATGAGGATCGAATCGTCAAGCCCTCTAACGCTTTTAAAATTTCACCGTTTATACACATTTATTACATCATGACAAAACGGTAATTTTCAATTTTTTGACCTTTTTTGGCAAGATGGTGATGTCCCTTCCGTAGTATACGATGAGCCGGTGATTGAAATATAAAATTCATAAAGAATTAATTAAAGGAACTAGGAAAGAACTTGACGTTTGAAAAAAAAGAGTTCTATGGAGTAATTCTGGCTCGTATGAAAACATTCAAAGTATACTTCCTCATCAGTTGTTTCGCACAAAGCGAAACTCCTTATTCCGACCGTAATGAGCGTGTGATAAAACTATGGCATCTTCAGAAACAAACAGTTCCGTTTTCAGTATCGTGGCAAACAGATACTTCCTCCTTTTGGTGGAAACACCCATTCAACTTTAACTCACACCTGCGCCAAAAATTATCACAACATTATGAAGAACAATAACAAAAACAATGTTCAACTATAGAATCTAGGTCAATCGTGAGATATCTTATTCGTATAGGCTTTTGTAAGAGTAACTCGACCTTTACGCAGAGCCGAATGTTAACTCCCGCTCATCTGACATCGCATCACATTTTAAAATTTTTGTTGTTGTATAAATTGGCCTAACCGGCATCTAACATTGTTAATTACAGAGTCCACACCGCACTCTTGCCCCACAACAACTGTTTTCAGATCAATCCAATTCTTCACTATTCTAACAAACGATCTCACAGTTTTGACAATTGAAAGCAGCCTCGCTCTTATACGCAGCCTGTGCTTCGAGTGAAAATATGAATTTTCTGTGCAAATATCACATTGCCTGTAGAAGTACAGCAAACATATTGCAAAACTAATAGTTATGCGAAATATTTGTCATGGCATGTAGAAAATGCCTCCACCGAATCAACCAGCAGATGCTTTTGCTACCTCTCGGGTATTGTTCAGCTTGATGGTTTATACATGTTAAGAGTTCATAAACGAATTCTATTCAAACGTTGTTACCGTGTGTAATAATCAAGCCTGACCACCTCGATCGATATACTAGCGATGACGAACGAAATGTATGATGCTGGAAGATTGAGAAATATATGCAGGAATCTTGCAATCGCGCGTCCAATGCGAAATGCTGGTGCCCAACATTCTCGCTAAAACCTGTTTTATTCCTCACTTTGAAGGGTAACATGTTATTTTACGTATTTTACATGATCATTCATAATTTGACATGATCATTCCATGTATAAAACTTCTCAGACATTTGTACTGGTATAAAATAACCCTGATGGAATAATTAACCTGAAGCTTAAACTCCGCAGAAACTTCACAGGGAAAGAAAAACCTAAATAATCAGTAAAGTAAACACTGTTCATGTTTGCTCGGCAATATTAACACTATACAATAAGCTGTCGCAATCAAACTGCAGGTATCTTCTCTTTGAGAACGTCTAGGGAATCATTTTCTTAAAAACGTATACGAGTTCCCGCTGTCAAATTAACGTCACATCAAATGAAGAGCCAAGATAACGTAGATATATGAGGACGCGAGACAAATGCAATATTATAGTTAGGCTTTAACAATAGCACGCGATATCGTGTTAGGCTAGAAACCTATCTTAGTCAATTATGGTAAGCGTTTGCCATTCAACAGGCAGATTTAGAAGTCGTGTTGTTATAATTTTCGTGAAACTAGTAAATATTATGGTGATTTCATCAACAAGACTCAATTCAACCTGAACCGCAAGGAGAAGTTATGGACTACAATTGAACTTCACGAACAACTTAATTGTTTAAAGATATCCGATCGCGGGATATACCCGGTTTCACTGGAAAACAATACTGGATTTTTAATAATATTTTATTATGTTGAAAATTTTGTTTTATTTTACTCCACATCAACTTTTGCTTCCAAACAGGAAGCTGTTTCGAAAGTTGACACAACAAGTCATTACAATCAGACAAATATGAAACTCATGTTCCTTTTATAGCCCTAGATTTCCGATGACTAATTCAAGATACCGTTTAAATGTAAACAGAAAGAAATACTTCCTTATTTAAAAGAAGCTTATAGAGCTAAATTTAGCTTTCACAAAGGTTGTTCTTGTTGTTGTGAATTTAGAAATGATTTTATCATGGTTAAAAACGCTGCAGGAGTTCCTCTGTGACTAATACAGTATTTTCTTTGACGATGACATCTACAGAATTCCGAGCCTCAATCATTACTTTTGAAATTGCAAGCCATTTGGATCTTTTTTCTGGCTGGACAAAAAAAAAAAAACAATATCTCGTTACAGATGGTCTTCTTTTTTCGATATAGTTTTGATTTAGGGAATAAGAACTTCAAGTTCAATTTCAACTCTATTATATCCCCCCAAAAGAACAATTGCATGCTCGCATTAAAAATATAAGTATATAGGAATGCATAAAAAATTAAAATATACAAATGGACAAAGAGGTTGAGACAAGTAAAGAGACAAAGAAGTTAAAGTAGATTAGTAAAATACCATGAACCTAACTATTAAATACATTGTTATAAAGTTTAATACAAAGATGGATAAAGGATGATTTATGTCGCTTAGTAGCAGAATAAGGTAATCTCATTCGTCCACTACGATGGATTATTGCACTGTTAAGATCTACATATAGGGGTTGGTTGTTATCGTCAAGTACCGTGTTCATCATATAGCCTCAAAGTCATGTTGATATGATGAGTCCACAGTAAGCTGATTACACCTAAAATGGATATAGCTTGTCCGATAATGAAATAATAGGTTTTTTTAACAACACCAACTTAAATACTTGTTGGATGAGACTCATTATAACACCAACTTAGATACGTGTTGGATGAGACTCATTACATCATCAATAAAGTTCTGATCACAGTATTTCACAAAACGATGTATTCGGTCTAATTAAGCTCTATTGTCATCCTTTGTAATCAAACCGACCACTGGGGTAGAATTATTAGCAAATTTAATTACAGGGCATCTGTTATTTGATGATCTAGCAATTGATGTGTACACAGTAAACAAAAACGGGGCTAAAGCGGGTCCTTTGTGTGCACCGGTATTTGAAAATATGTTTTTGACGCACAATCAAATCATCTAATTTTGACATAAACTAAACGGTGTTAATTCAATGATTTCTTCAATATTTTTGATTTTACGAACATTTTTACAAGACCGGAGGAGGGTTGGAGTGGGGTCAGGGAGGGGTGACTAGTGTCAATACTATTGTGATGCATCTGTTTGGTGGGAATTATTTCTAATGTAAATAATGTAAGGACGTCAAAGGACTGCAAATTTCATCAAAATGTACAAACAACATACAAACATTTCATACAAACAACTAGAGAAGAGAACACAAACAAACTTTACATTTCTGTCATTTAATAACCATCCGTCAGTTCGCACAACGTAAAAAAACGTTACCTTGATAAACAATAATGCATTATCCCTAAAATAAAAATAAAAAAATTTCAGGATGAAATGAATATACCTCCAAAGATGGATAAAGGTATTTAATGATAGTCGCACACACTGTTGTATTACCTACATTTAAAACAGCTTTATCTTTTGCTCTTTCTTTCTTGGTGCCAAATTCTGGCAATTTCCGCCAACCTTGAATATATTAACTAAACGAGAGATGACAACTGCTCTATTTTGGGGATTCAATGAGTCATTTTTTTTTCTTTTAAACGTCTTTGTTGAGGCACTTTTATAATACTCAGTACGAGCCACAAAAGGTAAATTAAGAAAGTTAAATGTGATCACCTTTGCCTTCTTTATTTGCTATGTGATTAGACTTTAAATGAATCTAATGTTGGGATTTAATGATGCTGTAGCCATTTGCAAACTTACCACGATCCTTCTCAAAAGCTGTTTATATAATTTTTATAAAAGCTGAGACAAGAATAAAGATAATTTAGAATGTACAAACATTATAATATACCATAAACCAAATATGCTTTAAATGGCTCTCTTGTTTCTTGATTGGTCCAAAGTATTTAGAAATAACTTCATAAGCCACCGAAAAGAACTTCTGGAGTGTTCCTTACGTTCCTGGACTGCAAACTTTCAAGTCCATAAACCTTGCATTTTCCACGAGGACCAAGCCCACGACTTCACCCCGCTGAACAAAATTTTGATACAAAAGTAACTTAATTGATCTCAGTTACCAAGCCCCAAAACTGTTGAAAGTTTTTTCAAAGTCTGGAAAACCATGCAACCCAACAGATGTTTTGCTGCGACTCACTTTTGGAAGGCGACCCATGGTTTGCAGTTACTCATCAATTAGGTAGACTGTCAGCATGGAATCCTTGCAGTAAAAACCCTCCATTTGAAATCGATGCCAACTCAGCAGTTTCATCCATTGCTTGATTTTAGCTGACCTTGTCTCGCACAATCAACACACAAATTCTTTATTTCTGTCAAAATTCTAAAACATATCAGGAGACAGAGCAGTGGAAAACTAACTACGAGGTTATAATTAAGCCCTAGGATTGTAACTTAAGGTCACTGGTTCGCCCTAAATTTTCTTTGCTCTGTTTACAAATTGTCAATCAATGAGAGTGATCAGTTTTATCATCTAAGTCTAGCTTAAATTGGAGCTAAAACCTACATCAGGTTTGTTAGTTCCTCACACTCAATGGATTCATAAGTCTCAACCAGGAAAATATAAACATTGGTTTGAACTTTTCAAATTTAATGAGTAATTTTGACTTTGATGAAACAGACTGGAGACGACAGTTTTCATCTTATCAGTCTTTCTGTCAATGATTAAATCTTTATTTTAGTTTACATTGTATTTCCATAATGTTATCCATTGTGATGATGCACGGCAATGCAATAGGTTACATAGTGATTTTACATTTAGATCAAATTTGTGAGCATTTTTGCTGATCTAGCTTTAATTCTCTGTTTGCTTTTCCACTGAGAAAGGATTAACGTCAGTAGTTAAAAAATAACTGCTTCACTGCATTCTGCTCAGGCAAGTCTGTAGCTCAGACTATTGTTGACATTGTACCCATGCCAGCATTTGTCATAATACAGACATTGCACATTTGACATTTGAAATGGGAAACTTGATAAGAAGAGTAAGTGACATGGCTCAACAAATTGTATTCATAGCGAGAAACGTAATAACTGATGAACTTTAAACATCCTGTTTATATAGACTTTTTTTTGCTGACATATACATTACGTATGACATATATACATAATCAATGTCAAACTTCCTGTTTACATAGACATATTTTGACTGACTTATACGTTATGTATTCATGACGTATATATGTCTAACTCAGGGAAAGAATTGTCAGTTAAACGTCAGGTGTACTACTCGGTTGCTTGTGTGCACTACTGTATCACCTTTTTTTCACAGATACAAACAAACGCTTGGTTATAAACTTCTTTCTGTACCTGTCCACATAGCAAAGCTTCTCACTCAAAATGACCTCACAATGTACAGTTGGTTTTCTTCTTCGGTGCTGTGGCCGAGTGGATAAAGGTGGTGGCCAATGAAGCAATGAGGCTTAGCAATCAGGAGGTTCCATCCCCGGCCTGATTATTATTATTATAACTCATACAGTTCTGTTCTACATATTGTGTTCCATACTAAAACAACAGGCTCAGTACTTGTATAAAAGTCTTGATTCACATTTGGCTGATACTCCATGGCATTACTCTACACTTCTGTTGTCTCTTTCAGTATTGTGCAAACGAGTATGAACTTCGGTCAATGTGAGAAATGGGCCCGTTCAAGATATGACCAAATACTATCACAACATAGGTAGACATGTGCTAATGATCTATTGACCATTCAAGATAGGACATATTCAATGATAAAGTCCACACTGATAGGTCGGACAGGATATGACAATTCAAGATAATACATAGTCAATGATAATGTCCATACTGATAGGGAACAGGATATGATTACTCAAGATCATACATAGTCAATGATAATGTCCACACTAATAGGGGACAGGATATGACCATTCAAGATAATAAATAGTAAATGATAATGTCCACACTAATAGGGGACAGGATATGACCACTCAAGATAATACATAGTCAATGATAATGTCCACACTGATAGGGGACAGGATATGACCACTCAAGATAAGACATAGTCAATGATAAAGTCCACACTAATAGGGGACAGGATATGACCACTCAAGATCATACATAGTCAATGATAATGTCCATACTGATAGGGAACAGGATATGACTACTCAAGATAATACATAGTCAATGATAATGTCCACACTAATAGGGGACAGAATATGACCACTCAAGATAATACATAATCAATGATAATGTCCACACTGATAGGTCGGACAGGATATGACCACTCAAGGTAATACATAGTCAATGATAATGTCCACACTAATAGGGGACAGGATATGACCACTCAAGATCATACATAGTCAATGATAATGTCCACACTAATAGGGAACAGCATATGACCACTCAATATAATACATAGTCAATGATAATGTCCATACTGATAGGGAACAGGATATGACTACTCAAGATCATACATAGTCAATGATAATGTCCACACTAATAGGGGACAGGATATGACCATTCAAGATACTACATAGTCAATGATAATGTCCACACTAATAGGGGACAGGATATGACCACTCAAGATAATACATAGTCAATGATAATGTCCACACTAATAGGGGACAGGATATGACCACTCAAGATAATACATAATCAATGATAATGTCCACACAAATAGGGGACAGGATATGACCACTCAAGATAATACATAGTCAATGATAATGTCCATACTGATAGGGAACAGGATATGACTACTCAAGATCATACATAGTCAATGATAATGTCCACACTAATAGGGGACAGGATATGACCATTCAAGATACTACATAGTCAATGATAATGTCCACACTGATAGGGGACAGGATATGATCACTCAAGATCATACATAGTCAATGATAATGTCCACACTAATAGGGAACAGAATATGACCACTCAAGATTATACATAGTCAATGATAATGTCCACACTGATAGGAGACAGGATATGACCACTCAAGATCATACATAGTCAATGATAATGTCCACACTAATAGGGAACAGAATATGACCACTCAAGATTATACATAGTCAATGATAATGTCCACACTGATAGGGGACAGGATATGACCACTCAAGATAAGATATAATCAATGATAATGTCCACACTAATAGAGAACAGCATATGACCACTCAAGATCATACATAGTCAATGATAATGTCCACACTGATAGGGGACAGGATATGACCATTCAAGATAATATATATATGTATTATCTTGAATGGTCATATCCTGTCCCCTATGAGTGTGGACATTATCAGTGTGGATATTATCACGACTATAGTGGTGATAATATCCACACTGATAGGGAACAGGATATGGCCACTCAAGATAATACATACTACATAGTCAATGATAATGTCCAGGTTGGACTGGATTTTCCAAGAGAAAATGAAATAAGCTAAAGAAAAACAATGTAGTGAAATAGGGGAAATTAGACTTGCATCCATTGTTTACATTCCTGACTTTTTTTGCCATTTAATGAACGGGGATATTGATGTAATGAAAACGACAGAAGGAAGATTTATTTTGGATTGTAGTAACGCCATGGAATATCCAAAGAGATTGAAAAAAAAAAATCTTTGAGATTATTCGGGTAAAATGAAACATGATGGGAAAATTCCTCACAGTTGAGGAGAAAAGATGATTTCCATCTAGAAATGGTATGGAAAATAAAATAAATGGTAAAGTCACAGGAATTTAACTGCACAACTTTTGTACTACAGTATTTATACTATACAATTCTTATTTTATTGCAGTAGTTGCTTTTCTGTAATTAGGTTGCTTAGTTTCACTTTAGCAATGATTCCACCTTTCAGAATGTTCAATTGTATTGTATCTTCCTCACAAGATGCTACTGTAAGTTGTTACCAACATTTTCAGAAGAGATATTAATTCCTTGTAGATTTTGAGACAATTTTTTCGGCCAGACTCTTTTGTTCATCCAGCTGAAACTGGAACCAGATAAACTTGTCCATTTTCTGGCTGCATGGGATATCTGGTACAATCTCTACTTTACCTAGCAACCACATTTTGCTATAAACCAAAGAAACCAAAAATCATTAGCACATAAAGATTTCTTGCACAACAGTCACAGACCTCGAATACCTAACAGTTGTCTTTCTTCATCAATAATGGTTCCCTTCTCTATCTTCCTGTCTACAGCCTGTTACTCCGTGCTCAGGTTGTTGGCGTGTATACCTCGGATTCCAAGGCCCTCAAAGAATGCCTCGGCAGGGTCTTGGACCTGATGAGAGGTATATCAGCTGCTTCCTTGTAAACTCACTACTTCCTCTGAAAGTGAGTCTTTTCAATTTGTCTTCATCCTTGGCAACGGAAGAGTCTCTGTCATGTTTTTCTCAAAGATCCGATGAAATGCTGAGGGAAAGAGCAGACGATTAGATGCGCTTGAATCCTGGTGTGGAAACGGTATGTGAAAATAGTTGGAACTGGTTGTACAGTCTGATCACAGACTTGATGCTTGAAGGTCTCTCCCATCTAGATATCATCCATTTCCAACTCATTGGTTAACCACACATATATATATATATATATGATTCATGCACCTTATCATCACAGCACACACACACATAGTCCTTTTCTTGTTTAGATGCTCCTATGTAACTATTGGACTATCTTATGTGTCATTTAAATACCAAGAGTATACAGCTAATCTTGCTGTGCTGATTTGACATACAACATAAACTTTGTAGGCCTACAGTGAGACTCTGGCTATCACACTTAACCAACCATGACAGCATATGGGACAGAATTTGCCAGTAACACCAAATACACTGTATCAGAAGGTACTACACAGTGATCAACACCACTGAAAGTGGTAAAGAATGCACACCATTTAAGGATCTCCTGCCCTGATTTTGAGGAATTTACCTAATCTGGTATCTAGCGCGGATTCTTTTCTAAATCTAGCTGGATTTAAAGTACAATGCATCATAGATAAAGAAATCGGGTTTAGAACACATGTTTTTGCCTCAAAATTAGTATTACAAAACAGTCAAGGGAAACCCAAATTATGCCCCCAAAAGAGCTAAGAAAACCATTCCCACTTCTCCATTTCACCATTCAGGAAATGCAAGTATAATTTGTTCCTGTAATGGGCTATCACACCAAGTAATTGCCTGCAAGCTTAACCTGTATTACAGTGAGTGAATGGTGGGCTCTGTTGCAGCCTAAACTAAAATCCTACAGAAGTGCTTTTTAAATTATCGCCTCATTTCCTAGATTTTGTAACATTCAATAGACCTAGAACAAAACAATATTTGAAAGTTATTTGCAACCTCTCTGTACCCAAATGAAACTGTTGGATTATGTTCATTTTTAAAATCCGGTAACTACAACTGAAATTCCTGTTTTATGAAGGAGGTCCTTGAATAGTGTAGCTGTATCATGTGTGGGTCAGGAGGGGGAGGGGGGGGTGGGACTGGGAGAGGAGATGGGACTAGTCATTTACAGGGAAAAGACGAACCAAAATGAAGGAAAAGGTGAGAGTATAGAGGGCAAACAACCCCGTTCTGCCCATGCTATCAATAGCAATGTGCAGCATTGCTGTTTGTAAGTTTGATAACTGCTTGATAAATACTTGCTATATATTTCTAGTTTAATTCCTTTATTCCAGTATAAGTAATACAAAATTTATAAATAGGTTCAATTATATGGAAATATGAAAAAGCAAATAATTAGTGATTAGAAAAAGGATATAGATTCAAAGAAAATAAAGGATATAAGAAGTTATGAATATTAAAATACTTCAAAGTGTCATAATAAAGGATTTAAAACTCCATTTTGAATCTCTACATAATAAAGGATTTTCTAAAAAGTGCGAGTCTAAAAGTGATTGCAGGATTTCATATATTGTAGTTTGTCATATTGAATATTGCATGTCATTTTCATGGACGTAGAGGATGGTCTTTTAATACGGGCAAGTATATTTTCGTTTAATCTAACAGAGTCCTTTTTGGCAGCAGTTAACCTAATTTTCAAGAATACTGTATCATATTAAATCTGAGCAAACTATGTTTGCTCATTATTTAGGAAATGCTTATTTTCAGGGACTTTTCTTACTCTTCTTTAACACAAAGCCACTAGCGTAATGTAAACTTGGGTAAAGGTTACTATCAGCAAATGCGACTGAGGCAAAGGTTACAATTTATTTTAGAACGATTACTTCATAATTGTTTTTTGGTTTTGGTAATAGAATATCACCCTGTGAACTCTGTCATTTGAAATCTGCATTCTTTGCTACACCGGTGAAAAACTTGAAAAAAAAAACTTGAAAAAAATCCACTAGGGTCACATATCAACACCCCTTACTTTGTCCCTAATTGTTGCCGAGGACAAAGTAGAACATTGTTAAATAACAGGGAGAAGTGTTTCTTTTCAGGGGTTGAATCCTCCACAAAAATCTAAGGTTTTTAATATTTAACATGCTCCTTGTGGTAAATATTCACCACATCCTGTTTAGTAACTTCAAAGGCACCCCAATTTTGGAGAGTTTTTAGCCATAAGATAAGAACGCAGCAGCTGCACAGTTTGTCATAATATAAAACAATATATTATATACAAACTGAACATTTGTTTGAATCACAGAAGATGGATACTGCTATGAATAAACCACATTGTATATATGAGGGAGCACTGTAGCCCATGTATGTATATATACCCAAGACACCAACATTGGCAATTTCAAGCAATTGTTCTGTGCTTCTTGGAGCCTACCAAAGACACAAAGTCGACTGTACTGTACTTAATATGGGACACACTGCTGCCTTATTTATTGTGTGCAAAAAGGAGATCTAGAATTGCTTCAGGTCTAGAATGACTAGACCTAGAATTACTTTCATAGCATGTTGTTCTCATCAAACAAAGATATGCTTGTGAGACTTAGCCACTCCTCCTACTCCTCCTCCTCCAACAACTATTAAATACACAGATATTCTTAGATCTCTCTCTCTCTCACTCAATCTCAACAAGCACAAATTAGCCTTCACTCACAAAGGAAACCTACGTATTAAACTAATAATAATCTTCACTCACAGTCACAAAGGAAACCTATTAAACTAATATTATAAAGTAATTAAAATCAGTTAGTTAATGGCAATTATTTTATACGAGTCTTTTATGCTTTCATGTCGAGAATAAAAGAGTGGGTGCAGGCCAATTTAAGAGCAAACTTTGTTGTAAGAGGGGAATACCCAATTGGTGACATAACACACATGCTATACAGAGAACAGATTAGGCTATTGATCTAAATATAGACCACAATGGCTCTTATGATGAACATAGTATCTCTGTTTATATGATTGAAACAGGATGTGAGGCCATATCTATCTCAAGGATTATCCACAGGAGGCTGGTCATTTGATAGGTCTGTTATTTGTCATGCTATGAGAGCAAGGAGTTGTTGAGAGCAATACCAAGGATTACTCAAGAACGTCTTATCAGGGAGTTGTTACAGAACAACTCCCTGGTCTTATTCTGGGAATTAGCACATAATCCTCCAAGGATCCTAAAAATTACACAATGATGAAAGTAGGCCATTCTGATGACAAAGATTTCTAGCACTTTCCAAACTACCCACTTCCTCTTTAGCTCCTAACCCTCCCAAGGATCCTAGAAATTTCACAACGATTAAAGAAAGATTTCTAGCACTTTCCAAACTGCCCACATCCTCTTGAGTAAGAAGAGCCACATCATGCAAGCCCATGATTGGCAATTATGAAATATTTTCTCAGGATTAACTGAACTAAATTACACCAATTACCCAAAAGTTAAATATGAACTCAGTTTCCAATATCCTTATTATAAATATGTACTTTCATGTACTTATACTGGATTTTTAACAAACTTGAAATGTGCAGTGATAAGTACCAGTCCAGTGACCCATTAATGAGAGAGTATATTGTAAAAACAAAGAGAGCTATTACAAAAATTTGGATAGTACTTTAGTAGGCTACTCTCAGACAAACTTACTATAGTATGAAAATGTTGGGAAATAAACCATAGCATTATATCCTTACCTTAAAATAGTCTTTAAATATTTTAGGATCCATCTCACTTACTGCATTGCAAAAGGCCTGTGATTTTAGGAAAAAGAAGAAGGATGCATGAATCACTTGGAATACATCAACAAAAGTGTTAAGTAAAGTTAGGTGGAAAATGCCCTACACTGTGTCCTTTGTACTTTTTAAATGAGATCACATTCTCAATCACATGGATCAGAAGTTGCCTAGATCCCCAGGTCAGCAAAGCATGGCCTAACAGCCACATGTATGTGTATGGGCTGCTGACATATATTCTGGCTTTCAAAACACAAATCAACAATGGATTTCAACTTTGATTAAAAAAGAAAAAAGGAAAGGAAAAGAAAGAAAAAAAAAAAAAAACAGAAAAAAAGGAGAGAAAGAAAGAAAAAAATCAATATTTTAATAAGAATGGTAATATTTTGATAGTCAATGAGTATGTTAGATGTTGTTTTTTCCCCCATATATATAATGTAATAATTTCAAGTTCGTCATTGTACAAGGATTGTACAAGGAGTTTTGTTCTCTGTGGATTGGCAATGAAACTTCAGAATGGCCAACAAGATCAATATTGGGTGCACCACTGACTCACTCTATGAACAGGCTTGGAGCGATTACATGTGGAATGTAACCAATTACGATTACTTCAGATTGTACGATAACATTAACAATTACAGCTACTAATCAAGGTAATCGATTTACGATTACAATTACTTGGGCGCGTAATCGTAATTACAATCACGATACAATTCAGGATAAAAGGAATTTTCAGACTGTTTGTGAACAATCCGAAATCTTTCAATGTTGCCTAGATGATCCCCATATGTTTTACATGAAGAGAGCTCATAACTACTTCATAGGTATTTAAAAAAATTTTTAAAGATATTTTTTGTTTGGGTTTAATGACGCTTCTCACATCATAGCTCATATATACATGTTAGGTGCCGAAAAGGTCAATCAATGGAAACTTGCAATGCATAAAGTTACAATTGCAGGTCAAATGTTCAAAGTGAAACTAGAAAGCTGCCGAGGTTAGAGTGAAGTCGTGCACAAAACGAACATTGAAAACCAAAAGCAGTAGTTCTAATAAACTATGGTTATAATTACCTCTTGGTAAAGTACTCAAGATTACAATTACTTCCTAAACTTGTTGATTTGGAAAAAAAAATTCTCTGGCCTTTCCCGAAAAGATGTACAATGATCCACAGTGTCATAATGTCACAATGTCAGATTAAAGATGATAACAAAGTGAGCTCGTCGTACAGAGTATACTTCAGCTGTGTGGACTGAATGTGTTAGTTCAGTTGCAACTTACACTATATTGACGCGACAAACAACCTAAACCTAAAGTAAAAAACAGATATATAGAGGATTCAAGCTGCTGGATTCAATTACAGCCACCTTTAAAATGGTTATATTTATGACCGGAAAGAAATTGAAACAAACCACTCAAGAACTTGGAGACTCGCCCGGATTGCTAGATTAACTACAGCTGGTTCGTCTATGAGAGGAACTCCTTCTGGAAGGAGTGGCTCAAATAAATATGGATTTGCTCCCATTTGAGGCACTACATGAGCTTCGTCTCCAAATTGGTCGAGTTCAATGCCATCATTTTCTGATTCATGCTCTGAATAAGATCAATGAAGATTCGTTGAGGCTGAATCTAAGCATTCCCATTTAATGTGGCCATTAGCTTGGTTCTTCTCCCACTTCAACCTCAGATTCTGATGGGTCGGAGGCCATGTTTAGCGCAGTAGGCCTACTTCAATGAGCGTCAATGTATCAACGAATTTTGAGGCTGACCTTGAAACTCATGCGATAAATTCAACATTAGCGCTGTAACAAATATGGGTTTAAGCCGAAAACGGGACAATAACCTACCATCAATTTTTGCACTGGAACGTAAACATAATGTGTTGAGAGGAGATTTGAATCGGAAGACGTACGGAACAAGGAACATTTATGTCTGACCCAACAAAAGTGCATACAAGCACGTCTACTTTGTTTAGTCAGATTTTTCTTTAGGATGTTCTAATCTACTTTTGAGACTATCATCATTATTATTGTGCCAGTTTGACGGTTGAGCACATTCATATTCCCCTTCTCATAACTTCCCGGTGTGCTATTTGATTAAAAAAAAATATGTTGCTTGGTAACATATATAACTACACTACATATATGAAATGAGTTTTTTTTTGTCATTATCGTTCATCTTTAATATACTAAACTGACTGATATTTTGAACCACAAAGTCAATTGTCAATAGTAGGGAAAGCCCCATGGAAAAAAATGATTTTCCAAATGGCAGGTCAATGTCACAAGTGGAATAATAGTAAACAGTTATAATAATGAGCTCTCTAACCCAATAGCAAGCAAGATGTGAAAGGTGAATGACCATCTCAATGCTGATTGCTGTATAAATTTACACGAAGGGATATGTTCTTGCATTACATTATCTGTGATACCAATTTATCTCATGTTCAAACTCCATTTAAGGTAACCCTGCCCATTCAGCTGAACAAATCAACAACATTACATTTTTCTGTTGTGGATATAGAGTGTGTTCCAAAGGGTGTTCCTAAATCAAAGCTCATTATCTTGGGTAAACCATGCAGCATACATTAGATTTAAACTAATCTTGTCCTCATAGTGCATTATTCTGCTTTATTCTGATGGAGTAATGTCAGGGGAAGTTGGCAGGTCTGGGATTGCTATTAGTGTTATACATGGTGTAACACATGTACAGGGTGTCCTCGTAAGTGTGTGTAACACGTAAACACAGTTTAGTGGTGAACAGTGTTCTTGTGGTAAACTTTTCAAATCAAAACTCTTGCTCTTGAACTTCAGAAATAGATACTCTACAGGCGCACTGATCCATTTGCACTATTTCAGAAGACTGAAATGCATGGATATCATATCTGACCTGGTTCTCTTTTCTATGGTGGGTTTTTTTTTTTTTTTTTAATACTTGGCAAAACGACCAACCTTAACCAGGTGTTTAAACAGTCTATATAATTAGAGTGGTTTGGTCCTTAATTCATCTTAATGATAACAAAAAAGGGAAGTCATAAAAGGGTCAGCCCACTTTAACAAAGTACTTCAACATCTTTCATTGAACAAAGTTCCTATTAATACCAGTTGATAAATTCCTTCTCCAAACACCAGTTGTACAATACTTAAGTTTATCAAAAGGACCAGTCTGGTCTTTTACTTTATGTTCATTTCAAAAGTAAAACCTTGGAAACATATTCTGAGAAAATTTATTCAGCAAAATTTGACAACAACAACATGAATGAAGGCTGTGTGTGGCATATAACACCTTGATAACATATGCCCAAATAGCAAATTATAAAGAAACCCTTTGAATAAGCCTGTTAGCATTTGATAATGCCACGGATGTTAGTTTTAAGATCTTTTGTAAAACATAACAGACTGTACATTTCGTATCCACTGTATCACAGCCACATAGTAATATGATAGCCGCTGTGGTAGAAACACCTTTTTGGAGGGGCACATCACTGACTTCTTCTATGCTGTCTACAAAGGTAAAACAATAAAAACATAGAAACGCAATTTGAGAGAACTGCTTCAAATAACGTCTGGAAGTATAAAATTACCCACGATGGGGTCACATCTCATTCAAGGATATCTGAACAATCGACACTTTACGGTATTCTTAACTCAATTTGAGGGCTCAAGTACACAGCTTTCCTTTTGCGGGCAAGGCTGACATCGAACTTAGTTATTCAGTCGATGAAGTAATGTATGTCGCCTAATTTGCATAATATAGTGCACGCCAAACAAGAATGTACCATTTTTTTTTTTAATCTGAAAATTGCACTGTGAGAAATAAGGTTCTATATGGACATACTTTACCATATGAAACCAGACTGAGCCCAATGTGCGATCACTATACAATAACACACACTAATGTTTGCCCTGGCCTGTTGCAAGATGTGAAAAACATCCTAAAAGGGGTGAATGATGGCTTTACAGCATAAATAAACAGTCTGTGAAAAGCATTGTTCCTCTAGACAATGAAACACATTCAGACTGAATGATAGAAACCAGCTGTGTATATTATACCACAGATACTTACTCGACATATATCTAACATTGAAGGGGTAGAATTACTAAAACCCACATCAACAGAAGAAACATACTCAGCCTGGGTCTGACAAACCATGGAGCTATTACAGAAACAGCTCCATGCTCAGACAAACTTAAACAGTACAAGATTTTGTCAGTTACCACAAAAAACCCTTAGTTGGCAGAATTTGTGCAAAGCTTTAGCTGTATGGCACACACACACGTTACGATCCACGTTGTTAAATCAGTATGATGATGTCATTGAAGTATTAATAGATCCTAAGGGAAATGGTTATTGACACAAAACAAATAGTCTCACACTACCGAACCTTTGTTCACTGACAATGGTTTAATCATGCATGCATCAACTACTTTGCCTTTACACCTGGTGGCATTGTTTAAACTACAATACTGCACTGAGAGTTCAAAGATACAGACGAGAAAGTCATACAACAATGACACATTGTTTTTCAGCTTAGGTCACTGGCATATGATTACAAAACATCCCATGATCATCAGTAGGTGCCTGATAAAGGGTCACCTGCTCTTAAGGTTAATATTCAATCACAACTTTTGCAATACACAACACGAATGGCAGGATGGCAGTCCGACTGAAACAAACGTCTCTTTAACATAATGTTATGTTAGACTTGATTACAAAAGAAAAACTAAAGCAAAGGACAAAACTTTTGAGTTCACCAGGTGGGAATTGCACTTTGAGAGATGAGAGTGAGAGAAAACTGAGATACACTATTTCACAGAATTTATTCTACTTAAAGCCTTTTCTAAAAGACACTCATCCACTTCATAATAATCATAATTAAAACTAACATGGACATAAATTAACTATTCAAAAAGGGGGGGGGGGGGCTCTCTTTTGATGGTCACTTTTCTGCATTAAGTTTTCCTAAAGTAAATCTGCCTACACGGTATCATGCTTTAGTAATGTGTTTTTTTTTAGCCACATGAACGTAAAGTTATTTATATTTAGCTGTATCATCTCCTTTGTATATTTACCATAGTCAGGCAGGACTATGTATCTGTAGGATTACAAGTTCTATAAAACAAATGCCTTTTGAGAGGGGGGGGAGGGGAGAGGGAGAGAGGGGTAGGAAGGGGAAGGTCTTGTATATTTGTCTAGTACAATTCAGCATCAACCACTTCTGCATGTAGTAGTCCCCCTGTGGATCTCACATCTTAATATTTACTGTTGTCATTTGCCAATCTGTGAATTATCAAGTTAAATTTGAGGGACAATTTATACCTCTTACATAGACTGTAGTGTAGGCCTATCAATCATACAGTCTGCCATATGCAGTTTTTTTTTGAATTTTTTTTTAACTCCATACAGTTATTAATAATCAAAAAAGCGGGTATAATCTAGTACATAGAATGAGTAAAATTGCCAAATTGCCATAAACTATAAAGCAACAGCTCAGTAACTATATAATAAAGTAACCTTCAGGATTATGGCTCAGTAAACACAGCAGGGAATTTTAACAAACCTTACTTTAAATTCATCACCACGGAATTAGTCACGTTTTATTATGATAAAATCAGTAGAATTTTTGTAAACATCTCTCATGTATCATCATGACTAAGTGAAATCCTACTTCTCTTTATCTATAACCTCCTATGATCAATGACTAAGGTACAGTGCTATCTCCAGTTAGTACAGCCTTGTATCTGATTACAATCACAAGAATAAGTAGGTCTTAAAATAGACTCTTAACAACCATTTTGGCATCGTCATGGTGACATGTTTTCTAGAAGCACAGTTAAGTGTACCTTGAGGTTAATTGAATGAGATCATAACCTCTGACTGGAGAAGTACACATGTACAATCCTGATGGCCGATACATATCGTAACAATGACTGATCATCTTTTCATGAGATTAAATGTCGGCCTGTCACTGGAACATTAAGACCATTTGTGTAGCAAAACACTGATAAGCTGCATATTAAAGTAATGTAGTAAAATCCCATGGAGGTGTGACCTTTAGCCTTGACCATGACGACAAATCAAAAGTTGTTATTTTCCAAAACTCATCTGATATTTAACAGGAGACTTGAATTATTAGGTTTCAGAGTGACAATCACATAAAAAAATCCCATAAATTCTTCAAAATCAATTGGCCCCCATATTTGCGTTGGGTCGGAGCTTCTGGCTGATGAAGCAATAAGTAATTCAAAGTTTCTTGCGTAGCTGAAAGAATTGAGAACCATTTGCAATTCTACAACTCTGATTTATAATAAAGCAGGCCATGATTTCCACATCCATGCTACTAATTGGAGTCTCATTGCTATCTCCACCCCCCCCCCCACCCCTCCTCCCCAAACTCAACTTAGAGATAATTGGCACTAAATGCTAGAGAGTGCAGTATTTGCTTTTGAACAAAATGATGCAAAGCTGATGGTTGTTCAAGAATACATTACATTTATTTCCACTGGTCAAACACTGCCACTTCCTCACCAAGAATACATTACAACTGTTTTCATTGGTCAATCATTGTCACTTCCTCACCAAGAATACAAAATTACAACTTTTTTCATTGGTCAATCATTGTCACTTCTTTACCAAGAATTCATTACAAGTTTCCATATGGTTGAACACTGCCACTTCATCACCATGAACACATAACATCTGGTTTTATTGGTCAATGATTGCCACTTTATCACCATGAATACATTACATTTGTTTTCATAGGTCAAACACTGTTGCTTCCTCACCAAGAATACATTACAACTGTTTTCATTGGTCAATCATTGTCACTTCTTCACCAAGAATTCTTTACAAGTGTTCATTGGTTAAACACTGCCACTTCCTCACAATGAATACATTACAACTGATTTCATTGGTCAATCATTGTCACTTCCTCACTATGAATACATTACAACTGTTTTCATTGGTCAATCACTGCCACTTCCTCACCAAGAATACATTACAACTGTTTTCATTGGTCAATCATTGTCACTTCCTCACCAAGAATACAAAATTACAACTTTTTTCATTGGTCAATCATTGTCACTTCTTCACCAAGAATTCATTACAAGTTTCTATTGGTTGAACACTACCACTTCATCACCATGAACACATAACACCTGTTTTCATTGGTCAATGATTGCCACTTTCTCACCATGAATACATTACATTTGTTTTCATAGGTCAAACACTGTTGCTTCCTTACCAAGAATACATTACAACTGTTTTCATTGGTCAATCATTGTCACTTCTTCACCAAGAATTCTTTACAAGTGTTCATTGGTTAAACACTGCCACTTCCTCACCATAATACATTACAACTGTTTTCATTGGTCAATCATTGTCACTTCCTCACTATGAATACATTACAACTGTCTTCATTGGCCAATCACTGCCTCTTCTTCACCAAGAATACATTACAACTGTTTTCATTGGTCAATCACCGCCACTTCCTCACCAAGAATACATTACAACTGTTTTCATTGGTCAATCATTGTCACCTCCAAAAATGCACTGAAATTTCCAGATGGAGTCAGTTTTAGGCACACCCAAATGTCTGGTCAATAGTTCTGCATGGTTGAGCTACAAGCGTTTCATCACACTTGTGTGTGTGTTCACACTGCACAATTGGGTCATTCCATAAATAAGGTTACCAATGTGTTGCATGCGCATTTAGCCACAAAATCTATCAATCACCTTTATATTATAAACCCCCTTTTCAGTTTGTTGTTTCTAATAGGAACCTTCAAAATGACATTGTGTAAATACCTTTTTAAGGGCAAAGGAGTGAATTACATCCTCAGAACTCCTGAATTTCTTGAAAATTGTACGTTTCACATGTAAAAGGGACACCAAAATGTTTACATTGCAATAAGTCACAATAAAACTTGTTTTAAGCCATGTTATTGTTATATCATAATAACTTAGTTTCTATATACAAGCATCATTCATTAAAATGATCAATAGCTTTATCTGATTTTAAAAAAGACGTTGCAGGGACACCAACGTTGTATTCACAAATTATTTCAAATTCTGAAAGAAGTTTGGCAAAAAATATGAATGCTTGTTGAAAACCTTGCTCCATAATAAAGTTTGAGATGGAATTGGCATCTCATTAAATCTGGGAAATATTGACAATGCCAAATTTTAATCAAATTTAAGACACAACATTTGTAAATTTGGTAAATTTCTTTAGGTGTTATTTAGTGCAGATAGATAGTGGCAACACAATGATCATATAAAATTGAACATGTTGATCATAGTAGCGTGACAAATGCCTCATGAAAGTATAATAAATAACAAAATACCACTGGCCCTCTAATTTATGGAATAACCCATTTACGATTTATTATCACTACTAGACGAAGAAATAAAATTAAATAAGTCGACTGTTGATACTAGAAGTACCTGCTCATTGGATGACAAAGTAATATTGCAAAACTGTGCTGCAATGACATGCATGAAGGTTGTGATGAAAGACTTTCAGTTGAGTATTACAAAATATTTAACAGTATACTTGTTATATTAATATGAATGAAGCAAAGGCATGGCTCTTGTGATATGAAATCATGGGACTTCTTTATTGATATCACTATGGCATGATTCTGAATCGGTATGGCGCAAGTCCTTCCTGATTGACAGCAAATATTTGTGGAAAGTTATCAAGAGTATGAAAAAGACATATTTGCGCTGTAAGCAATGGAGACAGATTATTGCAACATTTTAAATACACTGCCAGATTTGTACAATTTGAGGGGCACAACTAAAGGATGCCCATCTCTCCAAAGGGGAAGGGGGGGGGGAGTGGATAGATGGTGGGAGAGACCATCGGTGCTGTAAAGGATGGTAAACCATGAAGGGTTGTAACATTAAGAATGAAGTGGAAGTGGCAGGAAGGAAAAATCAACACTATTCAATAAGAATTGGAGATGGGGGGAAAAAGGTTTTACCATTACAGATGGAGTCCGGGGAGGGGGGGGGGGTGTTAGGGCAACGATCAAGACTTCAGTAAGTATGGGAGGGAGGGATTGCAGTATGATGGGGATCATCAAGGCTGTACTTGAAGGATGGGGGCAGGCAGGGGGGGGGGTTACTGAGTGGTTATCAAAAGTAGAGCATATCAGTAGCATGCTCTAGCCCTTTCTTGGTTCAAATTTAAACAAACTCAAAGTTACTCTGTTTCTTCCATTGCAAATATTGTACATGTTGACTGCTTTCATCATGTGTCAATCAGTATCAAGTGCTCCGTGCTTAAAATTGTAGAAAGGATGGAAACGTCAAAGCCACGCAACTCTCTACGCCTTCATCAGAAACACAATTTCGTGCAAATTTAGTTTACAAGTCATTACCATAGACAACTTGTGTAACACCTTTTTTCCCTGATATTAGAACTACATTTCCTGTATGATTCATATCCAGCATGTGGAATCTAAACACCTTTAATACACAACAGTTTGCTGATACATCAGATATCCACGATCATAAACAAACAAACAGAGAACTTGACCAATCAAATTTATTTACCTAGCTGACTTCTTAGATTTTCAGAGTGGTTTCATTTGCATTCCTTCGTTCTATTGGTTGATTAAACCGATGGAGCAAAGCGTTAATGAAATTGAGATTTACAGATTTGGTTCATTACTTAAGATCGATCCTGTTTTCGTGCTGCTCATGTGGTTTTTTGGTTTATAAACTATTAACCACAAGGTAACTCAAGATTTAGTTGTGTATATATACTAAAGTACCCACAGCCAAAGAGGCTCTAGCACAATCTGTGGGTGCAATCTGTGGGTAAAATCTGTGGGTAATGTGGTAGTTTGAGATACTCCAACAATGTGAGAGAGCCAGGGATATTTCATCATGAATAGTCATTACCCACAATCCTTTGGCCTGTGAAAAAGTCTATAGAGTCTAGGACTTCAGTTATAAACTGACAGATTTAACCTGTTTTTGAAGAAGATAAAGATTGGACAAATTTATGTACTGCCAGTTTGTTGCGTTTGATTGAGGCAGCTGCAGTGAACTCCTTATATTAAATCACTCCTTTATTTTTTTCACTTCCAGGTAAGAAAACGAACAAAGAAACAGAAAACAAACTAAGAATCATAGAGATTTTAATACTTTCGAGCACTGGCAACTTTAGAGCTTTTGTCAATTATGCATCTCAACAAGTTACGATTTCTCATAAAAACGAAAGAAACAAGTTTGATGGACCTCAGATGATCTTTGACATTTTCCTAATGTCCGTACAGAACATTGGATGTGCCTTGCTGCTAAATAAATAAAATCCCATCCTGTCTGATGAAGTTTCACTCCTCCATCATTTGTGACCTTCAAGAATGTTTCTACTCGTCCTCATCTGTGGATAAATCTGTCTGTGTGTCCATTTCTGAGTTATTCCCTCTCAAAAGGTCGCACTTTAAAGACATGTTCCGGCTGTTCGTAATATTAGCTGGGATACAGTCAGTGGTCTGGTAGGCATTGTCTCCGTCTACATAGATATTACTCAAACATCTTTTTTCACCTGACAATGTCGACCTCAGAGGCCCTTTCGATTTTTGTGTTTGTCCTCTGCTGACCTTTCCCTTGTCCTCCGAATTTGCATTCACTCTCGGGGGTCATTGACAAGAAACAATGTTAGCTGTTCTCTTTCTTCAGATACAAACTACAGTTTCATCAAATACCATCTTTTCCTTACGTCCCATAAAGGACCACATCAATCACTCTTAACGGTATACATAATATAAAACATTTGGATTACTAGGAATGGTGCTTTCAAGCGACGCTAAGACCTTACCTGCGATGTGTCTGCCGGCAGTGATATACTAGGGAAGTACTTGCTCTGTAAAAATTGGATGAAATCGGCTCCTTCTTTGGTAAATAAAAGATTTAATACTGAAGACATTTCAGTAAGAGCCTGAAGGAAAAGACAAAACAAAATTATGAAGAAAGCACAAAAGATAGAGAAACAAAAAGCAAAAAGGAGTCTATCCAAATTGTTCTAGTTTTATATAAGGTGTATCAATAATGACCCAACAGCCGTCATAAGTTACCAGAGGTTATCATTTGTTGGCTTCTAATACAACCTGAGGCCAGTTAAAAACTGATATGAAGTATTTTCCCCTTTTTAATTTATAATCATCAGACAACTTGAAGTAGATGCCATTTATCAAACAAAGACCTTAATGTTTTTTTCCTTGTTAGGTATGTTGCAATTGCTCTTGCTAAAAATTGAGGTATAAAGTCCACTCGGTAGAGAATTCCAAACAATGTATAATTCAATATGAAATATAACCCTAACCACAACCCCTTTAAAAAAAAACAAAGGAAAGTAAAGAAAAGATAAAGAATATAAGATTGTCAATCATTTCATCAGTTACTTGAAAGAAATGGATGGAAATTCGGCACAAAGTCCCTTCTTTTTAATGCTTGGAATGTTGACAACAATTCCCTCCTTCACTGAACAACCCTGACATCAAACTATGATCGAGTGAGATACACCATAAGGCTGCATTATACTTCACTAATTGTCAAAATAGCAATAAACAATTCAACCAGCAACTTTCTTGCCTTTTAGAATGATGAACAGCCAGCATTCAATGGATGAGTCACTAATCTAAAAACAACCAGCATCTTTTGGGGAAAACTTTTAGAATGATAAAGAGCCATCATTCAATGGATGAGTCACTAATTAAAAAATAGACTGACTTTGTGTGGCTTAATTTTGTCAGGTTAATAAATAAACACTGATTTCCTTTCTATTCAGTTCCTCCAGAAATGTTGATTTAATCAGCAATAGCTTCAAAAACATAAGATCGTTGGATCATCGTAAGATTGATTACATTTGCTCTAACCATCGTTCTGCTTGAAAAAACCCTCAAAAAAACCCCAAACAAAACAACAGGCAGTTGGCATGGTATTCCCAATAACACAGTGACCACAGTTGATGACTCAGATCAGACAATGATTGGTTGCTGGACTTGACTGTGGGATATGACTGGAATACATCCTTCCCATGGTCCATCTATATGTCAACGCTTCCAAAAGGATCATCAAGTTACAAACCTTCTTCCTTATAGATAAGATCATATTTCTTTGGTTGGGAAATACACCGATCTGATATAGATGTCTTCACAGAAATGTCTACAGCTGGAATTGTCTCTTCTATTTGCAGTTATTACGATCTGTCTTGAATAGTTCTGCATTGTACTACCAGTGCACTTACATTGTCTTTAAGGTTAAGCTCAGACTTTTTAAGTTAAAATCTTCCATTTATTTTTCCAGGTCTATTTTTGGATCCTCTAAAATCTACTGGTGGATATCCGCTGTCCCTTCATCTCATCATTGAGTTGCAATTCTTTCCTATGGTACAAACTTACCAGTACTGTTTGGGCATCGGTGAGGTCAAAGTTCCTCTTCAGCGGTGCCATGAAACAAGCCGGTATGATATATTCATATGTATAGTCTCTGAACACAGGAATTCCATTCTTTCCTCCCCAAACTTCCAAGAGCCTCTTTACGATGTTGAAGCAGACTTTTTGTGACTGAGAAACAAAAATGAATTGATAGAGTTTAAGTCATTTCATAGTATAGATTCAGCCAATAGCAATAAGTCACCGCTTGATCACTAACTCAAGTAACATTTTTATTACAGCCGTATAATACCTGTCGTTCAATTAATTACAAAATGCCTTCTTCACCACTTAGGCCCTAACATATAGTGGACCATCAAATAATCAGGACAAGGAACAATGTTTACCTAGCATTCAGCAATATTAAACAAATGAAAAACCCAAATGATGACAGAACTACAAAGGCCATGTCCTGACTCTGGTTTACAATTATTCATGTTCGAAACATTACTTAAGAAACGTGTGTGGCTTGACCACCCCTCTTAACAAATACAATACGCTGGCCTACAGTATGTGTATATACCACACAATATATATTGCTAGCATTATTATGTACTGTATGTCTGTCAAAGACACAGCTTAAGGTCTCTCCCTACCTCTCTCTCTCTCTCAAGTAACTTTTCAGGAGCAGAGCAAGTTGTTGAAAAAGAGGGCACACATGACAAATTCTCTTGAAGTGTATCAACTGCTCTGCTGAGAGCTGAACCAAAGGACTGTACTGACCCCTTTTTTATGAATATATATTATAAGATACAAGCCAAGCCATCCGCTTGGCTTGAGCAATATTTTACCTTGTAGACAATTGACCCACCCGAGGTGGAGGACCACCTCCCCCCCCCCCCCCCCCAATCAGCACAAAAAAGGATCAGCTTTTAGACCTTATTGAAACTGTACAAGTTTGATAGGGTCCAATATGTACAGCAGCTTTGTACAGTGCAATGAATTGACTTTGTGCATGTACTAGAGTCCAAGTGTATGGCATCTTCACATGAAAACCAATTGTAGCAAATCGTTCAATGACAGTGACTTCAATGTGTACTAGTTACTAAATATGGAAATCTGTCTAAATCTGCAGCTCTGCATATACACATTAGTACTGTTACTGTCTAGTTACCACAACAACAGGCACCGGTAAACATTGACGGTGGCCACTGAAAATCATGACCACGTTTTACTGTACATTGAAGATGTCTTCTCTCGTAGGAATCATCGAAACTTACCACGGGGTCCTTTCCATCTACAGCGGCCTCTGCAACAGTTATTAAGACTTGTCGAAAGTTATCCGGACCTGAAACAGAATGGCAAGAAGAGGACGACATCGTTAATCGATTGATGTAAAGTCCACTTACAACTATAGTGAATTACACAAAGCAAAGATACAAGAAGACACAATTATACACTAGAAAGTCTCAAACCAAACACATGATTACAAAGTGGGTATTAAACAAGCAGTATTTTGAATAACCCTGTGCTAGTACATGGTCATTGAGCAAACCACTACTCACATTTTGCCAGTACAATTAACAACAGTAGTCAATGCAAAGACTCTCTCAAATCCAAAATTGTAAAGTTTGCTCACTCTTTGTTTGTTAAATTTAATACGTTCAGTCAAGTTGGGCTCTTACTGTAAATATACCCACTCATTATGTATTAAACAGGGAGTGAAGCAAACATCGGTCCTTCCTTTACTTATCACAGATTGTACTGAAATTTGATAGTTCTGCCCTAAATTTGGAGAGGTTCCTACAGCTGATGTCTACGTAGCAGTAAGACCTGTCTTTTAGTTTCTTTTGGACCTTCAGTACTCTGCACTTGTGTAAATTATTGAAACAATTTAAAAAAAAAAATGAATGGGGGGGGGGGGGGGCCTGTTCATGCTAGTTTTACAGTATGCTTGATTGAAACCTATGTTGTGTTACTGTTAGGATTAATGATGTTCCTTGAAATCTTTTAGTTGATACAGGAGCTGGATTTTCTAATTTCCCCGTCGTTGAAATGTCAAGAATGCTTTTGATTCCCCAGCTGTGCCAAACTATATGCTATTTTCTATATTTGCCACAGACCTTAAAGGTATAAACTGTAAAATAGACATTTGAATCAACAGAGTATTAAAGAATATGTTTTCTTCATCACTATTTTAATGCAGATGCGCAACTCGATGACATGGTATCGGAAAGATTGTGAATAGCGCCATCTCTCCAATTTAGTAGTAGTACGTAACTTTTTAGATGTAGTATACTTCGAATTAGTAGTAGTACGCGACATTTTAGATGTAGTACACTTCGAATTAGTAGTAGTACGCAACATTTTACATGTATTACACTTCAAATTAGTAGTAGTACACTTCGAATTAGTAGTAGTACATGTCAAATTAGTAGTGGTACATGTCACTGTGGTCCTTTTGGCGTTCCATAGGTAAGGGGTTACACATGCATGAATGCATATACCAACTTGCCTGCCTATGGCAAGTAACCAAATATGGACTGTTTAGTAGAGCTGTACTGTAACCGCCGCACCATATATGGCTTTACTTTACAAACACTAAACACAATGACAAATACAAACACCTCTCTATATATGGTTTCCATGTATGGGCTTAAGTTATTATGGACTTCCTTATTTTCTTACTGAGATAAAAGAAGTGGTACATAACATCCGGCAAACCTCAAGACCTATACAAGGAAAAAGAACTCTATATTTACATAATGACTACCTGAGAATGTAAAGTGCTCATTTAAATTACAAAGAAAGATATGTTCCTTAACCATAACTTTAACCACCTATGTTTGTCACTGAACACTTCAGTTGCATTACACTTGCATCTATAATAAAAGTAAAGGAAGCTAATCTATACTACTACAGTATAATCAATACAAATTCAATCAATATCTCAATATCAAACAAATGATAACAGCTCTACAAAATCCAATCAATATGCTTGATTAGAGTTGCTACACAGGGAAATCCCCACTCTTGTTAATTATACCAATGGTTCATAGTGCTGTTTCAATATTAGATTGTTGGCAGTGTCCTTCACTGATTCTTTGTTTCATATCCCCTTTGTACATAATAATACCCTACTTCTTAATTATCAGCTTTATTAATCAGCCACAAACAATTGACAAAATTCTAAGAATAATTTCCAAAAAGGGAAGTTGTTTTACTTCAGGTTTATAGTTCACCATCAGTTACTACATATATAAAATGGCTTGTTAGAAAATTCCAAACACAAAGACCTAATGGTAATATAATCTCAGAAAAACAGACAGGAGACCATATCTACGAAAAAGATCTGGATTTACAGTATACTACATGATGATAACACAATAATTTAGTGTTGTCAAAGTGATGATGAAAGGAAACAGACTGTGTAGGGAGCGTACAGTAAGTGGGGGAATGGGCAGGGGGAGTTGGGCAGGAGGGGGGGGGTGGGCAGGGGAGTGCAGAGGAGGGCAAAAGAGGATAATACCTCCAATCCCTTGCCAATACTCGACCACTGTACCATGTGGTTAGAGTACTGTATAAAGCCCCTGCTGATCCACATTTGAAACTTAATAGTGACAATACGGTACTTGATGCTGACAAAGCATCTTGCCTTAGACTTTGATGCAAAGCAAAATGTAACCACAACACATTCCTCAAGATATTTGACATAATCCTGGATCAGGCCTCCTCCTGTTCCAGTCACTGATCGATACGGCCTGATTCGATCTATTAAAAATAACACTGTGATCATCGTTATTCTTACATTATATAAGCAAGCGCTATATTCATGAATGGATTTTACGTATTCCAGACATGATTCTGTAGGTATCACGCAGAGCTGTAAAGCTGTATGAGAAATAAATTTCCAGATTTCGGGCACTGTACAGCATTATCTACTGACATTCGGTCTCGCTCAAAATGTAAGTGTGACAAACAAGTATCATAGCTTTCTTTCGGTTTTTATTTCAAAAAGGTTGAAACCAACTGGATGGGAAACGAGAAACTCGCCACCAGGATGCACACGATAGAGAGTAAAAGTTTTCCAATCCAAGTAATACTTAATGCTATGGTACAGTACTAGTGCACAACATTCACATTAAATCATATAGATATCCAGATGTTCAAATATATCATGCATGAGACAAGACAAAACAAAAAATTGCACTGAAGGGGATTCCCGCATCTGATGAAATTTTATATTGATCTCTCTTCCATCTAGGGCACATGTTATATATATCTTTCTCCCTGGAGTGTAACTAAATATTGATACAATGATATACAAAAGATAGAGCCAGGAGTATAGTTTACTGAACTTACAAACAGGCCTACCATCAATACTGTTAGGTTATTTTCAAGCAGGGTTGATGCCCTGACAAAATTAAATGATATTGACAGTTGCCAATATCTCTGCGAGAGGTTAAGGTCGATGTTTCTGTGGGTGAAACTGAATTTGCATCACTTGGCACAATCTTAGGTTGGTTGATTGCAGTTTAATTAAAGAGGGATATTGTATAAGGAAACCCACTATTACAAGTAAGATTGCCATCAGAAACTGCTCCTTGGTTAATACTGCATTTTGACAAAAGAATTGGTGCCAAAAAAAAAAAAATTACATTTTAACATTAGTTTCCCTTAGCTGCTCCTGTCGCTTCAACTATGGGGCATTGCCATGGTTCAATGGTGGCAGCGCAATCCTACTGGTGCCCACTTCTGCGAAGTACACTGTGTACTGAATGTATGAGATTATATAGTTACTAATTCTCATAGAGCCTATAATGTTTGGCATAGACTATGCTGCATGTATAACGAATAAGCTACTGTGTTTGAAAAAGGTTAACATTCTGCCTCTAGACCAGCTTTCAGCTGTAGCCTTGCTAGTGATAGAGGTATTATACTGACAGCATTGACTTCCACTAGCTTTGTGTCATTCCCATTGAACTGACGACCTAGCCAAAATCCGGAACATTCAAATGCACATTATAAACTACTACCCAACAAGAGTAATTCAAGGTTCCTAACTCACATGTAGCCTTGGAAATTTTGACAGGTCTATGTCCGCAATAGAAATGTATATAACTTGGAAGCAGTCAATTTCCCTTCTTGGCATGACAACTGTCAAACAGTATTAGTACAGTCTGTACAGGGCTAATAATAACAATAGAACTACTATGTCTATATGACAACTTAATAGTAATTCCCTAGTTAGAATAATAGCGGCCGTTGTAGTACAACAGCTGTGACTCAAAGGGAGTTTGTTTTTCTTGGCCTCTACCCTGGCTGGGTGAAACGAAAGTCCTGTCATCCTGACAGGATATGCATAGTTTGCGAGTAACAGAGCAATCATGCGGACCGATCTTCTCGGCTTCAATTGCACTTTTTTTTTTAACTTTCAAGGTATTACGCATGAAGTATCCTATAGAAACATCCAAAGACAATCACTACTCACGTTTGGGGCCAAAACAATATGAACTTATGGTACATATTTGTATTATTTTGCCCAAGGTTGGGTTCTGCAGACCAGAAGTCCTGTTTTGAAAGACATCTTTGAGTACGGTATGTAAAATTCAGTTGCAGTAAAAGCCCAAAACTACCCTCCAAAAGTTGAGTGAATTATTTTGTTCTCTGAAGATGCACTGAAGTCATGTTTAAGCCTAACCACAGTGCTACCAAGTGAATGTCCATGTTTTGAAATACACACATACAGAACCTCTTACACTTTCATAACATCACCATACTCTTTCATGAGTCTTTCAAATCTGTTCAGAATATTTACTTCAGAAAGTTGGCATTCACATACTTAACAGTTAACAATATATGCACATCAGGCTATTAGCTAAGTATTGCAAATATTCTGAGTCATTCCTCCAAGTTAAGTTATTAAATTGCCAGATGTTTTGCAAGACTTTCAGATGTGTGCAATCATCATTTTACCTCCTCTTCCAATGTTTGGTTATTATGCTTCCATATACAGCAATGGATACATCAATCAACATAAAGTATATATATTCAAATTCACATGAAAACTTGTAAGAGCAGTGTACTGTGTTTATGCATGATAAAGCAAAAAGAGGGTGGGGGGGAGGAAGGAAGGGGGGCGGCTGTATACACCCACCGACTTAACGTTTATTCATATTTATGAAGAACAGGAAATTTGAAGGGATATTAGGTGGCAGGCAATGAGAAACTAAAATGGCAAGGAAAAATATTCCACATTGTTAGTTCATCTCAATAGTTTGTCTCTAACTCAATATGTATGGTTGATTGAATCTGTTAAATTACCTCCATGATTGAATGGAACTGGTTTTGACAGGCTTCACCCTCCATTATTCCCTACCGGTCTGAACCAGATCACTGTACACTAAGTAGCTGGTCTGTGATGTCATAACAACAGCTGTTCTTCTTCTTCAAAGGCCTTACTTTTTATATCATAATACTCTTGCTGATTTGTTCTTGAAACTTGACATATTTGGAATGCTGACTTTATGCTATCAAGATTCTCTGCATTTGGAAATTCACCAAGATGTAACTGTGTTGTAGAAAAGATTATTTTCCTCTGTGAATATGTGAGCTGAATATTATCAAGTTAAGCAAGAACATTTTCGACTGAATTGTTGCGATGACATGATCACTCACTCTGCTGTTACCACAAGCACTCACAAAAAAACCACAGAATTTGAAAAAAAAAAGAGAAAGATGGCAACTTTACAATAAATTTCCAATAAAGTGACATCATAAACATAATATGATGAGGAGCTTGTAACCCATTCATGACCAAACTGAATGTATGAAAACCATGTACCCTCGTTCAAGATTCACTTGCACCTGTGGTCTTTATTTATACGAACCGGGGAAACGTTCAGGTAAATATTATGACCAAAACCTGTTGCATTTTCTTAAGTGGAAATAGTTGTGGGGGGAGGGGGGGGGAAGGGAGTTGAGTAAAGTGGAATTTGTAAAGTATAATGTGCAGTACTTTAGTTAGTGAAGGAATTTCTAGAAAAACCATGGTAAGAACAATGTGGCACAAATTACAGTTGCCACGCCCATCACTTCACATTTATCTTCCAACTGAGCTGAAAAATATTAGGATTTTTCCTCGAATAAACCCCACTATTTGTCCAAATATAACATGATATAGAGTCATCAAACATTGCAGGATTTACAATTAAAGCTATATCAGTCGGTGCTTTATTTCGCAGCTATAAAGAGAGCAAAATAGATCTTTGGTTGAAGAAGGTAAAGAAAGTTCAGCCCATGCTTATGCATTTTGGGATCAACTTGATACCCCACAGCATAAGACTTGTTGATCTCCCGAATGTGCAAGGAGGCCCCACAAACTTGTGGCAGAGTTCTGTGAATGCTTCGCATATAATAAACTTGATGCAGTCTTTGAAGGTCTATGGACATCTATGAACAACATTGTCTTAATCACTCTAATAGGCATTAGAAATCATGAAAATAGCTGCAACTCCCATCAAAATCCATCAAAGATTGACCATTTTACAAGTCTTTTCTTAATGCTTGTTTTATTTATGAATACACATTAGCTAATTATGCATTTATTATTATTTTGTTTACCATGCTACTAAAACAGGGTATGGCAATATGTGCAAACACCATATTGGTAATTCATTAACTATCGCCAAATGTTTACGTGATACATCGCCACCAAAACATGTTCGTCTATGGTACGTGCACAGCTCTATTTAAACTTCATCACTCACACATTTATATGATCAAAGATACTGCTTACAGTATCATGTGTAATTTTCTACAACAGCAATTACTTAGGGTTGGGCCTGTAGTAATTTGACTCTTGGTTCGAGTTCCTAATCCTCCTCCTCCTTGGGAGAAAAACTAACGGCTCTTGCTCGTTTGGGGTCTCGAAATGATTTTTGGACCTTATTTGTATGCACAGCTGTGGAAGCAGAAATATTTGCATATTTAATATGTTCAAAGGAACTACAGTTTTTTTGTCTGTTTAAAGGTTTAGACTAAGTTTATCAGTATCAATAGCAAGAATTTTCCTATACTGATGATATATGTTTGGTTGGCATGGATAACAGTGCTAGAAAGAAACCATCTTTGGAATATAAACTGTTACTTCAGTTTGGATATTATTCCGCACCAGCCATCATCTTCTTATGCTGATGCCAAATTATTGATCACAATTGCTTTGTTCTTTGTTTTTCTTCTTTTAATCTTCTTTAAATTCATGAATGTGAAGACTTACTCTGGTTGCTAATTACTTCCAGTACGTCGTTAGCGATGAGGCCTTGGAGAAACTGGAAGAAGCTCCTCTGGAGGGCGTCCTTTTCTATCTGAGTCTGCATATCCAATTCGTCGGTCGGTTGTGAGAGAACGCTGAATATATGCTGCACGACTGGCATGAAGGCCTCTTGCAAGAATGGGATAATAGTTTTCTGAAGTGACAAAAAGTTAACACCAAATCTCACCCCTTTGATAATCAAACGTGTAGCTTGAACTATACATCTAAAAGTGGTGGCATGTGTATGCATCCCATTCCTAACTGTTGTGTTTCATATTTGTATACACACAGACTGCTGCAGCCCTCAACTATAAGTTGAATCCCCCCTCCCCCACCCCCACATATCACAGTAATAGAATTTATTGATTGTTTAATATGTATTTCAATGATAAATTTCTAAGTTTAAAGCCATATTTACTATATGTTCTAACTATAAAATAACACAACAGGTATGTACACAATGAGTATGTACACAATGAGTACATAGCTTCCACATGCTCAACTATGATTTATTGTCACCAGACCACTTTATTCATAATATGCAAAATTCAACTATAACAACAAGTTTTTTTCCTCTTAATGCATCTTAGTAACAGAACTGAGGACTTACAACGATGGTATGGCCTCACACCTGCTTACGATTATTTTCAACCCGGGTACTCTCATCCTCCCTATTTTTCGATAAGATTCTTACCTTGAATTTTGAGACGATCTGATTGATCAGAGGAATGAAGTCGTGGACGTCTTTGACGTCTCCTTTCTTCAGCAGATGGTCGACGGCTATCGGTACGTATGGGAGTATGGCATCCCCTAAGCATACAATCATCCTATGGAGAAACTGGCGGACCGCAGAGTGGATGAGTTGATGCTGGTATGGAGTCTCCAACGCGCAGAGAAACACCTTCAGCGCCTCCACGTAGCAGGCTAACAGTCCGCTCTGTTTCATGGTCAGCTGGGTGTGGAACGCTTTACTGGAGCGGCTGCGTGAGACGTAGAGGAAAGAGAAATATAGATTTCAGAGTGTAAACCCACGACTGAGGTGCAAGCAGCATGAAATGTAATGCCTAATACTTGTTTGGTACGAGGGACGTGTGGTCTGGTGGAGATGGGAGGGAGGTGGTGCAGTTGGGGGGAGCAGGTGTGGTCGGGTGGCGCTGTTGACAAGAGGTAGAAAAGAAGCAAGCAGGTGCACGCGTAGTTCATTTTACGAGAACTATGATGTTGAGAGGGAGGATTAAAAATGGATAAAATATTGAACAATCTTTTGAGGTTATTTATGAATCGACACAATATACCATATCTGTTCCACTGTGCTAAAAGGGCAAGAAAACACTGCTTACCAAAGGTGACTATGTTCAAATAATGCACGCATTCAACGTTATTAATTCAGTAAACTGAAAGATTTTCGACCAGTGAATCAGTTTGTACATGGTAGATTTGAAACCACAGGTATGAGACAGGTCAGCTCGTCACTCGTAAATATCCAAACCAGTAAGTTTTGGGAATATTTGAGTTGTTCCTCGCTTACCTGTCTCCACACAACCTTAGCACCTCCTACCGTTCCTAGAATGAACTGGTAGAGTGAGAACCCATATGGACCTAAATGGTAGTTTTTTCCCACACATATCAGTACACGACCACCTCTCTGTCGACAAGGTTAGTTTAATATCGATCATTTCACGCCATGCTTCTCTGGGAAGAGGAGGGAAGTAGGTGGTGGTTGATTTGGCACCTAACCCCTTTAACACTTACTACATAATTAAATATTCAACAATTGAAGAGGGCCTGTCTGCTCTTCCATTCCAAAATGTCAATCACACTTGAATTCTTTGATAGTCCCTTATTTCTCATTTGAGTTATTTTGGGATAATTAGCTAAGTTTCCCCACTCTTCTTATATAACAATGTGGTATAACCACAGCTATGTGGTTTCACCACAACTATTTTCGAAGGGTATTGTCAAATCTCTACCAAAACCAATGAAGGGTATAGTAAAGGTCAAATCTCTACCAAAACCAACTACCAAAACAAACAGTTGGTGTTAACAAAGATAAAATGACAATCAATTCCTTTGTAAATATGGTCACAGATTCCTGACGACTTAAAATACTTAATGATTGCACAGTTGTGGAGTACTTGCTAATTATATAAAATAAAATTTACCAACTAATAGGCCAAAGGGTAAAGTTTGGTAAACTCTTGAAAGGCAAAACAACAGCACCAAAAATAGCCTCCAAATGGTTAGGTCTTACATTTATATTTGCCTTACTCTAGAGATCAGAAATGATGCTAACCCATTTGTGATTTCTAAAGCCGGATCTTGCAAGAGATACTTTGAACAGACTGTTAAATGAAATGGAGGTAAATGACAAAGGCAAATAAATATTAATATAATTGAAATCGTAGTGAGTTGGAAATTCCAGAACAGTGAAAAAACTTCCAGCCTCCACCGAGGTTCAAACCCGGGCCTCCCGCTTTATATGTGGACACCCTAACCACAGGGATATGGATGCTGATTGTATGTCCATAGGTTCGAAAGAGATAAGGAAGGTCATAATTTCACTGTAGGCGTTTGTCACCTGTATGAAACAATTTCAAACTAGTTCTGTTTTGGTGACATATTTGCCTTATATATATATATATATATATATATATATATATATATATATATTAATAATGATTAATGAATGCTGTTTTTCCCATCCAATTCAAATTTTCTCATGTGAAGAGTCATCTGACACTCAACAAACACTTTGCTCTGTTAAAATCAACAATGAACAAATTGAGAGAGCACCCAAGTTCTTACCTGGCACAGGCAATGGCATGGTTTATAACCTCAGCAAACATAACCTGCTTGGCTTCATCAGTCTCAGAGTGGAGTCTTGTGTACATAGTCTGGAACTTCTCAATGGTCGTGGCAAGAAGGTTGTTCATCAGTAGTTGCTTCTTCTGATTAAGAGAGAAATAAAAAATGAAAAAACATTTTCAGGAAAGTTTAACTTTATGGCTTCAAAACAATGAGAGTAAACACGAATCCATCATCAGGTTACTATTTTAAATGTTAGCTATGACATCAAAAGACAACATTTGCACACAAGCTTACGCCTTACAAGGAAAAATTAACTATGAGCTATGACTTAAGAAGGAAAAAAATGTTGCACATTAACTGTGTCTTAAAAAGAAAAATATGAGCAAAAACTACCCAACACTTTTTACATTTAACAAATGTAAAAATGGTAGGTTTTAATTTTGGCTGTGCTACTGCATACATTACTATTCAATCACAGATATTAATTAATTTGCATTAACCAAATCCAGGTTAATAGTGCTTACATACCTCCACTGGTAAGGTGCTAGATATGATGATAATGCCAGCAGCCTCATAAAGGAACAGTTGATCATCTGTTGTGAGGATCTGATGGTGTCCATTTTCCTGGAAGGCCAAAAAAAGAAAGAAAGAAGAAGGCTAAGAAAAACTTTCACAAAGTTTGAAGTTATTATAAAAAAACCTTGAGGAAGGTGCTGACAATCAATAAGATGTGTTTTGATTTTGGTTGTGCCTGAAGAGGCCAAAATATGGTTAAACAAATTTGCTTTTGATACACAATTGAAGAAGCATCTCAATGCATTACTTTTCATAACATCACCTAAGCTTAATACTTAATATGAACATTTTAGTATCACAGTTTGTAGCCAATTATTTGTAAAATGTACAGATATGGAGAAGAATGGTGTGGGGGGGTGGGGGGTGAGGGGAGATGGGGATTTGCACTTTGTTCTTTACCTTTCTTTCCTAGATGGAATAAAGGCGAGACACTAGAGGAGGTATCAGCTGTTTATGACTTGCACTCTACAATGAATCATTTGAAGTCAATTTGGGAGTCAAAGGGAAGACCAAGATCAACTGGGAGAGATCTCAGAAATGAATAAACCGAGGTGAGGTGGTGATAAGCATGGACTCTGAAAAACAGAATCTGGCATCAACTTAACTAACGTTGTAATGTAAACTAGCTAAAAATAAATAAATAACATAAAAAAATATCAGAAAAACTTTTATAACCTACCTTAAGTTACTGCTCCTAAAATGATTTGGGATCCATTGTAAGATATCTTCTGTGAAGGGTGCCACAGATATTTTTGTTTCTTTGTAAATTAGCAGAATTGCTCAAACCAGTTGCTTGCAATTGCAGCTTAACTTATTTTTAGTAACATAAAAGATACTCTTGAACATTAGCTACATTATAGATTTTCCTTCATTAACATCATGGCAGTTACCTATTCAGAAATTTTGCTGTCCCCTCAAAATAGTTCTCGACAGTTAAAACATGGATCTAGGACCCTGTCATGACAGACGTACTGGGACTCCTTGCATATAAGAATTGGGGCTGAATTCATTATCTCTATCAACTACTGAGGTTAACCAATGGTACTCTAAAAGGATGTGGTCAATTTGCATAATGATATGTACTTGGCCAAATGCACTTCCTTTGATGAGAAATGAAAAAGAGGAATGATTTTCTTAAAAACAAATGTTTCAATCTGTGCCATGGGAAAATTAGATTCTGTGTAGTTGCCTATGAGTCTAACTATCAACTAACTGTAACTTAGTAGATTAACAAAAACAATCCTTATAGAACTTGGACACAAACTAGCTCCAGTGAACAGATTGAATCTGTTTGATGGGTAGACCACTTTCGAACGACAAAAAAAAAAATCAGGAAAGATTGGACAAATGTTTGAAAGGTCAACTTACGGGTGTCTGAATGGTCAGAAGATCCGGGATTCTTTGTAAGATATCTTCTGCATAAGGAGCGACAAGACCCTTCAGCTGCTTCATGAATCTCCCAAAGAGATACGCACACCGGCTACGGACTGTGCCTTTCTGGTTTCTGATGCCGCGCTCATCCAGGAAAGCTGACAGGGCGGCTGGGATGTGCTCCTGAGACGCGGAGAAGAATTTCTCGTATCTTGCTACAGTTTCAAAGTACTGAAAATGTGAAATGATTAATATGAAATGAAAGACACAAAAATTAACAGAGGAGAGAGAAAATTGGCGGAGACTATGACTGTCGCTGTGAGAGTATTGTGATCATGTAGTTAAGGCAATAATCTAATGATTGCATAATTGGGTCCTGCCAGGATCATTACGTAGCGTCCCTGTGCAAGGCTTTTTATCTCCATTGCCTCTCTTCACCCAGGTGTATAAATGAGGACTTGTGATGTGGCTTGTAAATAAAGTTGGATGCGCTGGTTCGTGGCTGCACCCTATGGGTGGTCCCCCGGGGACCACATATAGATGAGGTGCACTGTGTTGCCTAGGAAGTGACTGTCTGAATTGTGCACACTTGGGAATGTGGGTGTGACAAGTCACCAATGACCGAGGGGGGGGGGTTAACTATTGTAAAGCCTTGTGAGAAGGCCTCGCACTGATATAAGAACCGTCCACTTTTAAACTTCTTGATTGCCGCTTTATTTTGTATAGGGTGGAAGAGTTAGTATTCAGTTCAACCTTCCAGTTGATAGCTCCATTTATTCCATGATTAAAAGTCACACATTCCAACAAATACTCATTATCTGGCTTATACTATAATGCACCCACAACCAACCCTGCAACCCACGTTCAGTTTGTTGGAAGTTACGCAGTCTTTACAGGCACTAATGCAGCTGCGCTAACTTTTACGACATCATACAAAGCAAGGGCAACGTTGTTTGAAAGGTCAAACCAAAGACATGCCTGAAAACGTCCCTGCTCGCTTGAAAAAGATGCTGGCACACTGCAAGCAGCCAGTGCTATATATAAACATAGAACAACAGATGTTACCCTAATCAGATATTCAGTACACACTATGAAAATGGTAGCTAGAGCCATAAATGGATCTTCTGGTGACAAAAAAGGTGTTCTTGAGATATGGTTGATTGAGTGAAACCTATTTTGACTGGCTAAACCACAAAATTTCAACTATTCCTGGATTGTATCAAAGTAAGGGGGGTCTGTGATGTCATGTGGATGACTGCTCTCCAAAAGATTTAGTTAGGCTATTATAATCTTCTAGTTCAGTAATCCTTCAAAACAGACACATCTGCCATTTTTCTTAGCTTCCAAACTGCTCTGTACTTTGAATGTGATCAAAATGTATCCCTAATTTGTAAAAAAATGAAATTTTTCTTTTGCGGATAAATGGTTAACAAATTATTAGAGAAAAACAAAAACCGTTTCTCATTCATTTTAAAAATATCACGGAATTCTTTGCAAATACCTCCCTGATACAAAATAGATTCAGAAATATTTCAGCAATTTTGCAACTTAATAATAATAATTAGCAGTTATTTTTACGACGCTTAAGCGACCACAATGAGGGGAAACCTGAATGGGCTTATGGATTACAACTAACAGGTTAGGGTGGGAGGGGGGTGGCTTCCAATTCAACATTTTTACTCAAATTTGGAATCTTTTCAATTTAGAAAGTCATTTCAGATGGGAATACCGTAGATTGCTCTTGGATGAAAAACCCACCTTACTATGACCCAATTGTTAAGCCTCATTGCTTCAAATACCACCACTGCTTTTATCGACTTTATCCAACTTCAGCCCAGCGCAATATCCTTTTAGCCAAAACAACGAAAAAGGGAACTCCATCTTCTCTGACGGAACAGTTTAAATTGTACCACAAAGTATTTCTTGTTTGCCCTACACTTATCGTTTCCTTCCTTTGGTTGTTTTTTGTTTGTGGTTGAAACAATCTACACCATACTTAGATGGCTAGGTTTCACTTCTGCTATTTATGTTGAACACGCTATCAAACAGCCAGACTTCCTTCCAAGCAAATAATACAGAGGAAGGGGAACAAAGGTGAAGGGGAACTTCCTCTACAGGGTTCCTGTTTTTGTTTGTAACTGTCTGACTTATTTGTGATGCATCTCGTCACAAGACCGACCCTTTAAAACCAATTTAGCAAATAAATATAGACATCCCAACCAGGTGATCCTCTTCTCATTTTCTGCTTCCCGTCTGTCAAACACATCAGTGCCGATGATAAACAAAGAATAACGGTACATTGCATGTCATGTCACGCATATCGAGAGCTAGTGGCTTTTAAATAAATAATACCTGTAGCTGAACTGCCCAATGGGTATGCTGTGAGACGCCGCTCTCCATCAACTGCAATAGGAACAAAAATATTAGACATTAGGCAAAATATATCCCGAAACAAACATTTATTTGCTCTTTAGAAGGGGACTATCATAGTTCCCACAAAAATGGAATTTACTGGAAAGAGCAAACTTTTGATTGTAGTTGGTGCTCATAAAGCAGTTTCTAATGTAAGAAAACATTAATAACAAGATTGGACTCATTTATTTCAAAGCAAATTTTCTATTTGCTGCATTTTTGTGATATTTGTTTCACAACATGCTATGGTTCTCATGAACACATGATTATTTTTTTCGTTTGTTCTGTAAACAGGACACAAATTAGTCATTTAATGAGTAAAACTACCTTTTTAACTGCCAACTAAAATTAGTTTTGAACAGCTAGAAGTGAACAGACTTAAACAAACCAATGTAATATTTGTGATTCAAGTTCTACCAATTATATATTTTATTTTAATATAATAGAAATCATAGCAAACATTTTTGCCGTCCAAAAACCTCCAACTCCATAATTAGTATAAATCTTTTTTTGGAAAGCTTAACCTTTAAAGGTTCTCTTTAATTCAATTTGTCCAAACACATGGTTATCTTTCCCCCATAAAGGTGAGACTTACATGGCTCACTATATGTTTGATACACATAAGAACTTATCAGGTTGATACACATGAGAACTTATCAATGCAGAAACTTGCCATGTGAATGCACAACTTGTAAGTTGTGTAGCAGTGTCTTTTGCAAGAGAACATTGGCATCTTTCTTTAGAAGTTTTATGATGACCAAAGTTCAAAAACCTGAAGAGTGCTATGTAAGTCTTCAAAATGAAAATTGCTGCCTATGACTGACTGTGTACATAACTTGCATTACAACAAATATTACATTGTTGCCACAACTTATATACATATTGCCATTACAAAATACTGCCATGGTTACTGTGAAACATGAAAATAGCCTGGAAATTTCACAGATATTGTGAAATATCTATCAACAAACAAAGAACCAAACAAAAAACTAACAAAAAGGAAAGTAGTTCATTAATTATTAATTGTTGGTCAATACAGACACCGTGATAGAAAATTAAGTGAATGCAGACAATAATAAAAAGAGAGAAAGAAAACAAACGACCATAGAGAAACGGTAATTATCGTAACCATGGCACTCACCAAAACCATGCACTTGTGCATGACGGTCTCCTCCTTCCATGTAAACTGATTGCCTTGGACCGGAGGAATTGCCTCTCCGAGATTGTAGAACATCGCGATGGCCAGCTCACATTGAGTGAATGTGACGTTCTTCCACTGACTGTCAAAATAAAACAATAAAAGAAAAATACAAAAACTGAGTGGTAATTAATTACCACAATGGCAGATACAGCAAGCGAGAGAAAGCTGAATAGTGGGCTTTTTAAACTTTGCAAGCAATTACAACTGTTGTCATAGGAAGGGTACATACTGGAAAAAAATTAAGTACACTTTGTGCTTGGCTCATTACCAGAACAAGACCTACCTCAAAGTCATCTCCAATAACTGATGGACGCAGTTTAAAACCAGTTCTTGATTCAGCTTGGCTAAATTTACAAAGAGCACCATCATCTGTTTCCGGTAATCTAAGAACATCACCTCGTCTTCGCCCTGAGAGTCAAAGTTGTACGAGTCGTCGTACTCGAACTTCTTCATGACTACTTTGAGCAGGTCTTCCATACCGAACTGACTCAAGATAGCGGAGCTGCCGACCTAAAGTACATAGGAAAATACATAGCGTAATGGTAAACAGCATCTGAAAAAACAAAAAACAGGACTTAACACTACCAAACGCCCACTACACACACTCTACAGGACGCACACTCCAGGGTTCACACTACAGATCGGACGTACACTACAGGCCGGACGCACAGTAAAGGCCGGACGCACACTACAAACCGGACGCACACTACAGACGCACACTCCAGGATTCACACTACAGATAAGACGTACACTACAGAAAATAAACATTGTAATTAATGAAGACAATAAAAATTGAAGCAGGTGTGGATCAATGATGTCATATTTGGACTTGATCAAATCTTCAGCCTCGTGTGTGAAAGAAACATTAAATCTCCCAGATGGAATACGATCATCCTTAGCAGTCTGGGGAAGTTAATCTCTATCACAAAGACCAATAATGATGGTTGGGCATGTGTCTCCTTAAGTCATAACATCACTGAACGCTCTGCAATGGTGTGGTGTGGAGAGTGCAACAATAAACAGGTGATCAGAAGGTATGCCACAGGCTAATACTATGGTCAGGATTCAAAACATTGTGTCATACCAACACTTTCAATCAGGCCATCAGTTCACATCCAGGATAGATGAAGTTAATTCTATCCACACTAGTCAAAGACATGATACCTTTACAGACAAAGATTCCTTTTTATTTCTTACAATACTTGTTCCTTAATTTCCTGCTGAGGAAAGTGAGGGAAGAGCAGGAGAGGATACTTTTACACTTTAAACACATCAAGCTAGAAGGGAAATATCACCAAACGATGACAATTACGAAAGAATACACATTCATTCCCCCCCCCCTCCCTTTCAATAACTCGAATACATATGTTACTGAAAATAGGAGATCAATCTTAGAGATTTTGACAAATTTCCTGACCAGATTGGACCTGCTTTTAATTATTTTGTTGTTCCCCCTGGGTTCCCATCAATAATCGGTACTACATCAAACTTGTGTTGCTGTCAATGGTTTCGCTCTGTCAGTTTTAGTAAATTACCGTTCATTCTTGCCATGTTCATGAATTGACTAGATTGACTTATTTGGTCCCCAATACCTGTTTCAGAAGACCGATGTACTCCTTGGTAAAGTCCATTGTTGCTAACGATACATCGTCATCTTCATGACCTAGGAAAGCAAACATGAAGGTGAGCTTCCCCTGGATCGCCCTTAAAGCGTTCCCGGTGTTCTCAATAGTACCTTCCTTGGATAACCTGTAGAAAGTAACGAGAGGATAGACTGCAAATGAAAATAATCATAATAATAATAATACTAATAACAAGAACAATAACATTTTGAGTCTATCCTCATTAAACTCTTTTAACAGATACTTAAAAAGCGTGTCGACTGATGACCCACTGAATTTTGAACTTTTCACCCCGGAATTTTGAGTGATTATTTATCAACAATGCCACTGCTACATTGAAGTGGATAAATTTAGTGGCAAAGAAGGCATTGAAACTCAGCACCTTTAATGTTGTGGCTTTAATTTAATCCTGCTGGCCAACGTAAGACAAGTTTTTCATGAAGATGGAAGCAATGGCTTTGCATAATAAATCAAACATAAGATATAAGAAAGTTAACTTGAATTGCAAACTCGTTTGATTTCAAACCAAGTTTATGCCAGGTGAAATAAATGATTACACAATGGCCATTATCATGGTGGTGGTGTTGGTTGTCATTATTAATTATTATTTGTTCACTAAACCATTGGCTCAAGTCATATCATGTTTCTACTTATTAGCAAGTTCTAAACCATTCAAGACAGTACAGAAAAGTGTGTGTTACAGAAATATAATATTAATTATTACATTTCTGTTTTTTATTCTTGTATACTTTTTGTCTATCTTTCGTTGTGTGCTTTTGAAGGACGTAGAGTAACAGATTACATTTCCAACTTCAATAGCATTCCATTCACCCACATTTTCTCTGTTTGGTAAATTCACATTTAAAGGAAAAAGTCAAATCAAACTGAAAATGGTTTTGACTTTCATAAAGCATACAGCTTAAATACAATACATATATTACTTTGTTTCTACTTTACCTTTGCCAACAACCAATCAATTGACAGCCCATGTCACTGATAAGGTTTGAGAGTTTAGCTAGATAATCAACATCATCCTCCTGGGTAACAAAATAAAAGGAGAAACAATTTCTGTCACTAGGTCTGTAGCTTTATGCAACAGTACTTTGAATACCATTGCCAATAGGTTTCATAGCCAATTCCCCATACAACACATCTTTGGTAACTCTGAAATTTATATATCTACCAACTATTAGAACAAAATACAATAAAACTGTTAGCAAACTGCTTATCCATTAGAGAGCCTGTGTAGGAGAATGTGTAAAAGTAAGTTGGCCTGACGTTTTGATCCTAGCAGGATTTTCTACAATGGCTAAAATGAAGGCTAAAAATCATTTTAAAATTAATCACAAAAGCTTAAAATCATTATAGCCTTTGTAGAAATCCTGCTAGGATTGAAATGTCAGGCCAACTTACTATTACACAACTATTAGAACAAGAGTTTTCTTACGGTACCTGTTTTTGGGGAACTGTTCTTCACAAAGACCTCAATCACACAAGCATGTCCTCTTTAAGTTTTAATATTGGATGCTTTTATTGATCTATTATAAAAGTTCAAATCTTTTTGACTTTCCCTCACCTGTGTACCTCATCAATCTGTACACTTTATATACCTTACACGGAAACAGTATCTGAGCCAAAACAGCAAGATTTGACGGCTATAGTTCTTGCAATAACAATTTTCTTCTCACTTGGGATGAGATGAAACTTTCTACGCTAACAGCTACTGTAAACAGAGATGAAATAAAATGCTGATTTGAAAGTACGACGACTAACGTAATTGGGTGGAAGGACTCCGGCTGTTTGCAGTACATTGCTGACCGACTCGATCAATTCCACTTTGGCTACGCTGTCCATTCCTTTGTTTATGATCTCACAGAAACAATCGCATGCGCTCTCTCGTAAGGCCTCCACGGTCAAATGATTGAGCATTCGCTCTATGAAGTGTTCGTTTGCGATCAGTCCGATATCGATCCATGAAACGTAGCAGCCGATGACCTCCAGACAGAGGCAGGTCAACTCCGGATTCTGACTCTCGTACGTCTTCTGTGATTAAAAATGAAAGACTGAGGCATAAGAGATGAAACTCTGAAAACAAGAGTTTTAATGACGAGGAAATCTTCCCTTTCAAAACTCCTCACTTATAGATGTTCTGTCAGAAGTAGAAGGATTCTAGCGGTAATAATTCTCTCCTCGTTTCTTCTCTTTTTCGGTGTTTCGGGTACCAACTTTGAAAGACAATCTGCTGCTTGTTCTATGGCAATATACATTTGCTTCGAATGGATTCGGAAATGTTGAGTCCGCGTGGACAAGCAATGCCTAAACACATTCTGCACCGAGAATTTACTTTGGGTGCAGGCCTCAACTTTATCCATTGTTTTATATAAAATTCAACCAAAACAAATTCTTTTAAATTTTATATTTGTGAAGAACAATTTTATATTTATACAAAGAGAGTACCCTTGTTTGATGACATCCAACACCATGTTTTTGCATTGAGTTTTGTGTTGCATCTGAGTAGTAACTAACCTAATGATCTGTGTATTAGACAATATAGTCAAGCCACTTTAACTGATGAATCTTGGCTGTTTACAAGGTCATTTCTCAAACTAGAGCACCAATGGTGCAGAAGCTCATACCTTTTCGAGCTTAAAAATGTAGGGCCCACAAAACCAATTTTGGGCCCGTGAGGGATACCCCCCCCCTCCATTAGCAGAATCCTGGCCACACCACTGGCTATAATTCATATTTTCCCCTTTAAATCCTATTTTACCCACTCTCTCAAACAATACCACTGACCTACCCTATTAAACTTTCTCCCCTCTACCTTAGCAGACATAACAAGCACTCCCTACAAGGCATAACTTCACAAGCTGCCTACATACCTCAGGCTCAAAGACTTCTAAAAATCGGCAAGTGCTGATTGGCTATAGGGCTCTCATGCTTACAGTTCAACAGTTAACAACAACTCCCAGTCCTGCTTTAATTCCACTAACAGCCTCTGCAGAGCTTAACCACAAATGTAAACAAACACTGCAGACACTGGGAGACAAATTAAAGGAGCTTTGGCAAAAAGTGAAGGCTCAGATTTTTTTAAACAATGGGGATTAATTGTAATTAATTAACTTTTGACCAAAAATTTTTAGGCATCACCTTATTCATACACAATCCAACAATCATCAGTTCAACTTTGAATATGATCCATCAAAATCTTGTGGAGATTGAGATATTTGAAAATATTACAAAGAATGACCCCCGATGACCCCCTAAATGACCTTTGACCTCAATTTTCCGAACACCCCTCCTAACTCTCATCCCGAGGAACATTGTGACCAAGTTTCATTATAATTGGCCATACACTGTACGAACAGGAGCAATTTGAAAATATAGGGCCGCGGCCCGGGACACAAAAGACCCCTAGTTGATCTTTGATCTCAAATTCATGAACACCCTGAAGGTAAAACTACCATAGTACTATCGTGACAAACCCTCAACATTGTACCATGGAATCTGTAGGAGAAGAAGCATTTTGCGTATTTGCACAAAATGGCCCATTACGGCCCACAGGTGACCTTTGACCCCAAATTTTGGATCATCTCTGATGGACCTATACCTAATGGTCCTTGTGTCCAAGTTTCATGAAATTCCATCAAACACTGTGCGAGTGGGAGCGGTTTTACCAATTGTTGACGGATAGAGTGATAGAGTGATAGCATGATAGACGCCGCACTGTAACAATAGCTCACACCAGCATGCTGGTATGAGCTAAAAATTACAAGTGTTATAGAAACCTGGACTGATAGCAGTATGTTTTAACAGTCCACAATGTCATCAAAATTCAATTTGTGTCTAAAGTTCCTTCCAATCCAGAGGTAAGAATGCTGCATTGGGTTCATATCATTTTCGTTATCCTCCATTTCTACCATGTAGCAAACATTTTTTAACTTACCAATATTTGATACCAGGAGTCTACCAGTGCTGGAACACACTGTACCCTCATTGTATCCTTTAAAAGTGTATTTCTTTGGGTTTCCTGTTGAATTACAGAGAAAGAATAAAGGAAATATCACTCCAAAGAACCACCAGTGTATGGTTACACATTTATAGACTTAGAATATCGGTAAAATACAAAACCACACTACTGCAGTGGATATATGCTTATCTGATTAATTTACAGGATGAATCACTCTTACCCCTGCCCAACCCCCCTCGGGCTTGACCGTGAGGTGACCATGACTCACAAACAGTATTGAATACAATAAGAACAAGAACAAAGAAGCAAAGTAAGTTTTAAATCAAATTATTAACAAACTGCTTGTTGTTCTGTCCTGAAGAGACTACTCCTACAGTATCGATTATTCAGGATAGATGAGATTGCGGAGAGAGGTTTTCAGTTGATGTGCATCCTTTATTAGGCCATCTTTTCTTTCTCATATTTTCCAGCACTCATGTGCATATACCTGAATATCCATCACATATCACAAGGACTGTACCATTAATGTAAAGGTAATATTTATGTATCGTAAGGATATAACAATTATCAGATAAAACTGTATGATGCCTTGATGAAACAAGAGACAAAAGACAGGAGGTCCAGGCAACAGGAAACTTCTGAATAAGAATATTTTAACATTTACCACATACTTTTCTGAAAGTAAGGGAAACTGTGCAATCACCTGCTGTGCACGCTGTGACAATGAAGTGCACAGTATTTCATAGGTGTGGGCAGGTGACACATTTGAAAATTCCTGGACTGATATAGGGATGGGCATGAATCTCAATAGAAATAGGTGGCTCTGGTGTTTTTAAGCTGACTTCCACGAGGGAATTGGGGGGTACCCAGAAAAAATTAGAAAAAGTCTAGATGACAAATGGTGCATTCTGAGACACTCTTGAGATACTCTTGTATTTTTGTGTGAGGCTGTACAGGGGGGCTGAATGTAAAAGGTCCCCTGACTGACTGCCATGTGCCCCCCCCCCCCCCACTCTTCCACAATTGCACCGCTGCCCTGTTATACTTGCTGTTTTGTTTCTATTTGTGAGGTATATATACTCCTTACTGACAAGTTTTAAGCCAGTATTACTCTTTTAAGGTGAAGTTATGACATCCACAGTGGGATGTAAGGTATTCACTCAATAGGCAGCGAGCTTGGAAAATCTAAATACTGAAACAGTTTTGTAGGAACTACAAGAACGTGAGCAAAATCAGAATGTGCATAAACTTTTCCCAAACAAGCTTTTCAGTTGGCAATTCACTATGTTTACTCGGAATCCAATGACATCTAGTACATTCAAGTTAAAGGAAATTCACTTTAAATCCTGTATGATCTGATTCCATTATTTCACTTACCTCTGGGGTGTGAGCAATATCTCTATCAACCACTTCTATATCTATGGCTAACAGAATCCGCAGGAATACATCGATGACCGGAGGTCCGTGAGAGAGGTATTGGAGGAGATCCTGAAAAAATGTTGGCCAATGGTTTAGGTAATCTTGCACAAAAACTAGAGAAAATAGTTGGGCCACTTTATTCTTAATAAACATCTTTTCCTCAGTTGGAGCATAGGCCTGTGGGAAGAAGAATAAGAATACGTAGAATATAAATACAGTGCGTCAAGTGGGAAAACAACAGATAAAATTTTCTTGTTTTGTGTTCAGAAAGAGTAAGTTAAGTTATGTGTCATACGAGCCACAACTGAATTTTAAAAATCCAGTGTAAGAATGGATCTCTTCTATCTTCTGCATATGGTGCTGGTTACTGTAGCCACAATTTCATTGACAAAAGAAGAAAAAGAAGCAAAAATTAAATAGAGTTAATTGGAGACTCACAGACATTTGAAGCCAGGTTATCAGAAGGTTTTGTATATTAAGGCGATCCTCTTGGCTTGCTGTAGAATACCTGAGGAAAATATCAGTGAGGTAATTAATAACAGAAGGTGACATCTAGAAGAAAACAATAATTTGCTGGCTTTCAGCTTTAAGAATTTCGGAAAACAAACTTCCGATGCAGATTCAATGTTTCTTGTTCTAAATGCACTCTGACCAGGTGGGTTTAATGGAAAAAAGCTGTCGCAATCGAAAGAAAGAAATTTATTTTCTGTTGCCTTTATGGCGCAAACGATTTACCCTAGAGTCACTGCGACCGCCCATATCAGCATGTTCATTACACAAATGTAACCTATATATACTCGTATCGTACACTTTTTTCACCCAATTCCACAGAGGAAACGTCTGATAACACCTGTTTATTCATTGCAATGGAAGTAAATGACATAATTTCGCAAGCAACTTTCGTAAGACTGAAAGAAAGATACTATCAAAGAGAAGGGACCTAACACAGACTAGCAACGAAGTGAAAGTTGTCCTAAAACAGAGAGATTTGATTAGCGCATGATCTGTTGGGCGGGGCTTGCAAATTTTGATTGAAGATTGTAGGATCTACGGACTCGTTCATAAATCTGGCGAATTTTATCCAACTCAAAATATGTAACTTCAGATAACTCAATAAAAATAATGAATATTGATATGGAAATTGCATAGAAAATTGTCATTTTCACTGAGCTTTTAGTGCAGTAAGCTTTAAAGTTGAAGTTTAAATTTGGCAAACACGTACTGAGACTGATTACTAGGTTTTCACAATTTGACCCCTGGTGACCCCAAATGACCTTTCACCTGCAAAGAAACAATAGGCTTCTTGTTCTCAATGTGGTACTTCTACACACCAAATATGACATTGGTCTGACCTTCGCTTCATCAGATATCGTGTTTACAAGCTGATCATCACACACACACATGGAGACGCACACACACATACATACACCATCATGAATGCAAAGATTACGATTATCATCGAAACCAAAAAGGAAAAAAAAAGCAGAAACCCAGATCTAGGAAAAGATCTACAGTACCGTTCACATTAAATCGGCCGTGGCATCGTGTATCGTGATGCCCTTATCTTTTTCTATCGTTTTCTATCGTGAAACCTGACTACTGTAAATTTTTTGTACACGCTACCACGATATAACGATATACCACGATCACACGCTATATCGTGATACCAAGCCTTCACGATAGCAAACATGACTGCTACATTCACGCTAACACGTTATATCGTGAGATGGTGATTTCAAGCTGAGCGCAACACAATTCGTAACTTCGTTTGGGCTTTGGGTTTTTATTATTCATGCTATTTCGTTAAGTCGTAATATCGTGTATCATGAAGTTCCTACTCTACTGTGCGAAAATCGATCTTTACAGGAGTTCCGCCTTGAAAACTTTTTGATGTCAGCTCACAACTTTACACGTTTAACTTTTTATTTAACAACAGTAACGTTACGTACGGATAGCGACTTTTCTGTTACTAGTAGTGTTAGTTGTAGATTTTATGTTCCACGTTACTTTGAATAGTTGGCAACATTTTGAAGAATAATAAAGTACTACTAAGCCTTTCTTGTGTTAATTTTTTATATAATTTATCGTTGGTTCGAACAGAATGAAAAGGGGAAAAAAATCCACCCCAACAACTCTGAAGCAGGGCCAGTTAAAAACAAAACATCTTCATCGTCCGCGCAAGGGGCCTCCCTTTTCCTGATTCCCGAGTCTCTATTCGGATTCAAGAAATCTAACTAACCTTAAAAATTATTTTGTTAAGGTTGCCACATATTCCAAACTAGTATTAGCGCATGAAAAGAAGAAAAACGTCAGCCTGTTTTTTTTTCAGATCTCAGTACGAGAAACATGTATTTTATTTGGATAATAGAAAAACTTTCTTTAATGTGGTTAATTCATATTTTCCTACCCTAGCTATTATTTGATAAAACCTTCATGAAAACCGACTTTTTAGAAAATGGATTTTGAAGCTCAGTCAACAATTTAAAAAATGCTTACCGTTAAATACTGGCGTCAAAAATACATTTCGAATTTATTCCAATAAAGATCCACAAAGGATAAAAATGCGAAGAACAGCTTACTAAATAGAATTGAAACTGCATGTACAGTACATGGTCATTTTAAGTATCCAAATACTATACAAAGAGATCGAGTTCACCGAAATACCCCTTTTCCCTACCACCTGAGGAAAAGCGTCTTTTATAAATTATAGTACCATACAGTACGGCCAGGTCGATAACGCGGAAACGCGGAAACCGCGGAAACCGCGGAAATCGATAAACCGGGTTCGGTAATAGAGATACCGGGTTCGATATCAACGGTTTCCGCGGTTTCCGCGTTATCGACCTTGCTATATAGCAAGGTCGAAAACGCGGAAACCGCGGAAACGAGAGGAATTTGTCAAGGGAGGGTGACAAAGTCTTTTTTTTGGGCGCATTTCAGCCTATATTCGCCAAAAAGGGGTGCGGGTTTAAAGCTATTTCAGTAAATGTAGGTCGAAAACGCGGAAATCGTACTTTTACAATGGACGAGTTAGATTATTTTGTCAAGGGAGGATAAAGACGTTTTTTGAGCGCATTTCAGCCAATATGCGCCAGGAGGGGTGGGAAAGGGCTAAGGTTTTTTTTTTTATACTAAATGCAGGTCGCAAACGCGGAAATGTTTTTGTACACAATGAATGGCGAAACTAGAGGATTTGTCAAGGCGGAGGGTGAAGAGTTTTCGGCGCATTTCAGTCAATATGCGCCAGGAAGGTGATGGAGTTGTAGGCTTTTCCCCTAAATGCAGGTCGCAAACACGGAAATGTTTTTAACAAAGGCGGAACTAGAGGAGTTTGCCAAGGGAGGGAAATGAAGTGTTTTTGGCCGGCGCATTTCAGCCAATATGCGCCAGCAAAGGTGTGGGGATGTGGTTTGAGGCTTTTACACTGAAATACAGGTCGAAAACGCGGAAATGTTTTTTTAACAATGGTGAAACTAGAGGATTTTGTGGTGGTTATTCCAGACATTAATCAAAGAAAATGTGACGTAGGCTATTAATATCAGAGCTTAAGTATTTCGCCATGGCATAAGTCTCAGCATACCGGTTCTTAAGCTAATAATTGAGTAGAGCTTGATATAAGTACTTCATACCCGACGAATCTAAGTGTTTTCTACATAACGATATCTCAAATAACAAACTTAAAAGAAAGAGAGTAAACACAAACGGAGGTACAATGGAAATTTTCTGATATAAACACGTATAGAACTAAAACATTAAGCTTTTTCAAGGTCCCGTAACACTCATTAAAGAAGTAATGATTTAGTGGTAATTTAAATCGGTCAAGCACTCTTTGGACTGGGCAAGACGCATTATGGTACTCTTCTACAATGTCATTAGAGTTCATGTTACCCAATGGTTTGGTGATCCAAGGCGTGCTGCATGGATTAGGGCCCAGAGCGTGTTCGTGGTCCCGTTACACTCATTAAAGAAGTAATGATTTAGTGGTCATTTTAATTGGTCAAGGACTCTTTGGACCGGGCAAGACGCATTACGGTACCCTTCTACAATGTCTGTAGAGTTCATATGACTCATTGGTTGGGTGGTCCAAGGCGTGCTGGTCTTGATTAGGAGCCAAATGTTTTTCATTCGTTGTCCCGTTACACTAATTTAATAAGTGATTATTTAGTTGTCATTTTAATTGGTCAAGCACTCTTTGGACCGGGCAAGACGCATTATGGTATCCTTCTTCATTGTCTTAAGAATTCATATGACCCATTGGTTAGGTGGTCCAAGACGTGCTAGTCTTGATTAGGGCCTAAAGTGATTTTTCGTCAGGTCCCGTTTCCGTTACATTAATTTAAGAACCGATGATGTAGTGGTCATTTTAGTTGGTCAAGAACTCTTTGGACCGGGCAAGATGCACTATGGTACCCATTTACATTGTCATTAGAGTTCAAATGACCCAGATAAACCTCTTTTCCACGACCAAATGTTGAACATCTTGTAAGAATGCATTCGTCTTGTCATAAGTGTTACGTCGGTACCATTGTCGAATAAGAAACTGAATAGGTAGCAGTTACTCATTCGCGAACGTCGAACGAGGAACGAGGAATTAGTATCTAACTTCACACCGGTATTCCAATACTGGGGAAGATGGCAGGGTTGCCAGTTTTATTGTAACGCAATCGGTCAAATAATTGTAAATGTGACTGTCTTACTTCTAATAGTTCGCAACTTCAAGTTCATACACTTCCTCCGAATCGTCCCCCAAAACATAGGTTTTATGTTTTCTTTTCATAAACGATCAAAAGCTCCTTTACCGTCCCCTAGCTGTGAAAATTCTCTAGATCCGCCATTGTACATACGCACCTTTATATATACCGACGGGGTGGCCCCAGAGGGGGAGGGAGAAGCGGGGTAACAGTCCCCTTCCCCTCGTCGGGGAGGTCTAGCCCCCTGGTAGGGGAAATTATGATTTCGTCAGGGAGCAATGAAGAAAAAAATATATTATTGTGTATTTCTTATCATCATAATGATCATTCTATGATAAAGATAAATGTAGGAAAATCAGTCCCCGACAGGTGTCAGCCGCACCGACATACGGGCTTCAAACTTTTCTCATATACCAAAAAAGACACCACAAATTACCGCGCGCTTCGGCAATATTAGATTTATATATACATAGATATATATCTGTATGTGTAAATATATATATATATATATATATATATATATATACATATATGTGTATGTGTAAGTATATATATACATATATATATATATAATTTTTTATTTTTTTATTAATATTACAACGTGCACACAATTGTTTCCGGGGACCTTAGCTCCCGTGTCGGAGAAATCCTGGAACCATCCCTGCATACCAAATGGACGTTAACAAACATTACTGAGTTTTCTGCCTGTATTTAGTGAAAAAAGCTTCAACCCCAAACCCTTCTTGGCGCATGTTGGCTGAAATGCGGCCAAAACATTTCTTTACATTCCTGCATGCATTTAGAGTATTTCCGTCATTGTTAAAAAAAATTCGCGTTTTCGACATGCCTTTAGTGGAAAGACTTCAACCTCACCCCTTTCTGGCGCCTATTTGCTAAAATGCGCCCAAAACACCTTTTCACCCTGTCTTAACAAAATCATCTAGTTGTGAAAAATGTTGTGAAAAAAAAAAAAATTCCGCGTTTTCGACCTACACTAACTGAAAAAACTCTCATACCCCCACTCCATCCTTGCGCATATTGGCAAACACTTTTTCCGCGTTTTCGACCTGCATTAAGTGAAAAAGCCTCAACATCCTTCCTCACCCCCTTCCTGGCATTTTGGCTGAAATGCGCCGGCCAAAACCCTTCTTTTCCCTCCCTTAGCAAACTCCTCTAGTTCCGCCTTTGCTAAAAACATTTCCGCGTTTTCGACCTCCATTTAGTAAAAAAAACAGCCTACAACCCCTCACCTTCCTGGCGCATATTGACTGAAATGCGCCGAAAACTCTTAACCTTCCGCCTTGACAAATTCTCTAGTTTCGCCATTCATTGTGTAAAAAAACATTTCCGCGTTTTCGACCGGCATTTAGTGAAACAAAATCTTCTATCCCCACCCCTCCTGGCGCATACTGGCTGAAATGCGCTCAAAATTTTTTTCACCCTCTCTTGACAAAATCATCTAGTTTCGCCATTGTAAAAAAAAAAAACATTTCCGCGTTTTCGACCTACACTACCCTCCCTTGACAAAATAATCTAACTCATCCATTGTAAAGTACGATTTCCGCGTTTTCGACCTACATTTACTAGCTTTAAACCCGCACCCCTTTTTGGCGAATATAGGCTGAAATGCGCCCAAAAGACTTCGTCACCCTCCCTTGACAAATTCCTCTCGTTTCCGCGTTTTCGACCTTACTATATAGCAAGGTCGATAACGCGGAAACCGCGGAAACCGTTGATATTGAACCCGGTTTATCGATTTCCGCGGTTTCCGCGGTTTCCGCGTTTCCGCGTTATCGACCTGGCCCATACAGTACTTAACATTTGATACAAAAGTAACATCTACAACAACTTCCCAAAATTTGTACGTCACAATAGGTTAAGTTTTAACCGCACAGTACCATTAATAATTTGCATATTACATCAAAAGTTACACTCGGGCGTCCAGATGGCGGGAAAATGTACAATCATGTACAATTTGTTGTGTCGTTCCCACGGTGCAATGAACTTGGGCAAGTTGCCAAGTTCGAATGTCGTTGACCTACTTATGTTCCGTAAACAATGTCAATGGGAATTATGTGTGTAAAAACTTGTTTTTTCCATGTGTTATATATATATATAGAAGTTTTACGTAAGCGGAGTGAATTTCGGGCGGCTCGTTGATTGTGAGGAAGCACTTATCTAAGCATCAATATTTGTGAAATATATCGTACGGTTTTTCTTCAGAAAATATTTTTGACTAGTATTTTCTCAATGTATTAAGAAGGGTGACATACCCTATGTTCCGACGTCTCTATGTTCCGACGTCTCTTTAAGTTCCGACAATTTTTTTGGACTCTAATTTTTTGAACCCAATTTTTTTCTGGGGGGGGGGGCTCAATTGTGTTAGACCCAAATTCTGTCTGACTAATTTTTTGGGGGATTCAATTTTTTCGGACCCAATTTTTTTGGGGACTCATTTTTTTTTACCCAAATTTTGTCTAGCTTAAGTTATTTTTTTTGGGGGGACTCAATTTTTTTGGACCCAAATTTTCTTTGTGGAATCAATTTTGTTAGACCCAAATTTTGTCTCACTAACTATTTATTAGGGGGGACTCAATTTTTTCGGACCCGATTTTTTTTGGGGGACTCATTTTTTTTGGACCCAAATTTTTTCCGGCCTAATTTTTTTTTTGGGGGGGGACTCAATTTTATATGGACCCAATTTTTTTTTGTGGAATCAACTTTTTTGGACCCACAATTTTTCTGACCTGATTTGTTTGGGGGGACTAATTTTTTTCGGACGCGCCAATTTTTATTTACGAAACAAAAAATAAAAGGGCCCAGAGTTTTTTATGACCCAAATAGTGCTTGTCCGAAAAAAAAAATTGGTCATAAAATATTTTAGAGTAAACACAATTTGTGTCATCAAAATATTTTGGTCCAAAAAATTATGGGTCTTAAAAAAATCTGGTCCGAACTCCGAAAACATATTGGTCAAAAATATTGGTCAAAAGAACTTCAGAGTAAAAAACAATTGTCGGAACGTAGACACGCCGGAACCCATAAAATATACTGGGTCTACCCCTAATCATTGCATTTTGAGCGAATGTGTATTTAACTACGTTACATGATGCTTAAACACATGTTTGAACAAAATGAAAAATTCAAGTATTACCACATAAATATTCAAAAAATATACTTTTGTTGCATGGTATGAAGGATTTGGTGAAACTAAACATGTCTGGACTGGTTTGTAAATTCTACGAGGTTCGTGATCAACTTGACCGTCTAGTATTTTCAGAAAGTAAGGTTGCTACCATACAAAACTGTCCGGCCAAAAGCAATTAAATGACTTTATGACATTTAAATAAAAAAAAAGCTTCTAACAGAAGTTATGACCAATTTTGTATAATTTTTAATGTGCGCGTCAATACGGGTTGCCATCAGGATCATATCGATTACTGATGCTATGCAAAAGAAACTGCTTATTTGAGCATATCATATGGTGCGGAAAAACATTCTTCAAGTAAACAATTTTCTCGAAAATCTTGCAAAATTCGATCGTGAAAACAATGTTCAAACATACTAAAGTATGCCACCCTATGCATCCCGGACGGTGAAAAAGCTACTGTAGGCCTATATTCAGCGTTACAAATGCATATTAACCCTATCGTAACATTTGGGATGATTTGCTAGTACAATTAAAGCCTAGGCTGATATTCTTGCATACAAGAAGTTCAGAACGAATGTTTTGTTCGAACTGAAAATATTTTGCGACCGCTATTTTTTTTCAAGAAGGGGTTTGTATGAAGGAGTTTGGATGAGTAGGCCTACAGTGTGTTCATTAGGCGTATCGTACTAGTTTTGCGATTATGAAACTTGTATGTCGATTGACACTTAATTTTGGTGACACACCAAACTTTTTGATCAGAATTTGCAATAAATCTATTGCACATTGCGTTTAATTGATGATTTCATCTACTGCGGGAAGAAGCCTACCCCAATTCTTTCAAATCACGATGAAACGATCGATCGTTCTGCAACGTGATTCACGCTATAACGATAACATTACGATAGTAGACAGTGCCAGTGAAATGATGCACACATTATCACGATATTACGACCACGATGCGACGCACGATATCACGTTAGGTACTTGCTATAGGCGTAATGGAAACGATATCACGATAGACTCCTCGAGTCTCCTCATATTTTGTCACGATACACGATGCCACGGCCGATTTTATGTGAACGGTACTGTAATATTGAAGAATTACTCACTTATCCTTGATGAAATGCTCTACAACTTGAAAACAGAAGAACTTAATATGATCATTATCATATTTCTTGGCAAGAATAGCATTAGCACAGAGTTGCCATCCAATTTCAGACTGTTTCATTTCTTCAAAGTACGCCAATGCCTGAGAGAAGGGGAAAACATGAAAGAAATGATTCATCACAAAGTCTAGCTCATAACAAAGATACATATTCCTAAACTCTTGAGTTACCTATCATGGCCGTTACGTTTATAAATATGTTTTAATGTACTGTACTTTAAATCTGTACATGGATCCACTGAACTGTTAATACCCTTCAGTCTTGAACTTAATCATTCCAGGTTTACAGAGAAAGCTTCTCATTTTCAGTTCATCAATTGATTCTCTTAGATCAAGGGGATCAAGTATTAATAATGAGTAAGTCAGTAGAAGAAAACATGCAACATTAAAAGGATCAATTAACTCTGAAATCTTAAGTACATTACTGTTCATTCATACTTTGTAAAGATTCCTAAATCCTATTGGTCCATTCAGGTCAGCTGACCGTGGTTAATCCTGTGAGTAACGCACGGTAAAATTACGGGGCATCACTTTAATAAATCTTTGGTTATATGTAACCAAAAATGTTTTGTTTTATGATTTTTCCCCCACACAAATGGTAGTGTATGAATGAACGGGGTTAATCAACGGTCTAGCGTGCGTTACTCACATGATTAATGCACTCCGGGTGTTAATGCTATCGCTGGATGCACTCGGGCTCCGCCCTCGTGCATCGCTTGCATTATCCCCCGATCGTGCATTAATCCTGTGAGTAACACACGCTAGACCGTTGATTAACCCCTTATTGAACTACAGGTACATAAGCTGACCATAAATTACACAGGCTCTCTAAATACATTTACCTACACAGGCTTTCTTGCAGCAGAAAAGCAGTTTATGAACAGTTTTTAGAACTCTCTCTTCACTTCAGCCTAAACTTATTATATGCTACATATGCATATCTGCTATCATATCATATCAGCTATGGAGGTTTTAAAGTTGTTGTCTAGATCAATGAAGGTTTTCAAAGACATGGGTGATCAGCACACTGCATTTGGAATATTTAAGAGCAACTGGTTAAATACATGCAGTAGATCTAAAGAGTTTGACCACATTGTACACAACTCATAGAGCCATTTAATCTCCTAAACAAGTCAAAACAATGGAGTATGTCCCCTCCAAACTGGTGTAATTACTTGATGCTTCCTCTACAGGCTGATGTCACAATGAATCAGGATTCTTTTCTATAATCATGGGCTAGGCCTTAATATATATACTTCTACTATGACATTGCTGTAAATGTTGGCTTTGCCAATGTTTTGATGTGACAGACTTTGGGACAATGCACTACAGATAAACATATACAGCTGGAAATGTCACTTTGCCAACACACATGACCAGCGATATATTCTTCTCTCTCAGAATCAATTCTAAGATGTATTACACATACATTAATTATGACAAGCAATGCATGTCCGAGGAACAAACAACTGGTTTCCATTTGTTGGTATAGGGTTTTGAATGAATGCTGGTAACGAAATTATGGGCAACATTGCAAAGAGCACGTCAACACACATTGTAGCCAATAATAAAGACCTTACCCTGCGTTGGGATTCTGTAGTTGCAAATGGCCCCAAGCCTTGCAGAGCTACCTCATCCATTTCCATCTTCCTGTCCTCTGCACCAGATATTTATCCTTCAATGATAGTAAAAATAAATACAAAATAAAAACAAATTGGAATTTATGGTCAGATATATCTCGTCAGAATATACCAAAATTGAAAGATGTACTGTAAATAATAATTAATATTGCAATAAAAGTAACATGAAATACAGATAAATGCAATACATGTTTTTCTAACCCTGATGTATGCCATATGTTTCCAAAATGTTTAATTTTCTGTCATTAAAATTTATATTCATTAGAAAAGAAGCTGCAGGCTACTTATATAGCAGTCTAACAATTGATATATTTCGCTTCATTGAGTTTACTGTAGCACAGCCAAAGCATTCATTTGTCAAAATATTGACAGGAATTAATATCAATTGAATTTAAAAGATAACTGGTTGGCTAATATTAAATTGAAAGGAGGTAAACTGTCTCAACAAAGAAAACAAAGACAAAATGACTGTGACTTCAAACGGCATTGTGGTTTCTTTAAAGCTTTTAACACCCTGCTCCAGGTTTAGCACATATATCTTTTGGCAAAACCAAAATTACCTCAACATGATACCAGTGGCACTACTCTCTGTGACCTGACCTGTCTGAGCTTTGAGCATAGCAACAGCATTGAGAGTAAATGGATGTATACTTACAGTTAGCTTATTGACAAATGTGTCAATTTCGGGGTATGAAAGAATTTGACGTGGCAGACATTTTGTGGTCAAATTCTTTTCAATTGTATGTTGCGTAGGCACAGAACAATAAATATGAGGCTGTGGCTATTCTTACGACTAGTCGTAACAATTATTTATTAACTATTCTTACAACATCGGCAAATTCATGCGCAGTTAAGTAAATAAAGCAACTTCGCATGTAGTAGGGTTAATCCTAACCCTAAACCCTAACCCTTACCCTAATCGGAAAATAATGGTAACTCCTAGTCATAAAAATAGTACTCTTGGTTGTTAAAATAGCAACTGCGCATGCGTAATAGGAAATTATTGTTACGACTAGTCGTAAGAATAGCCACTTTGTAAATATTATGCGATCATGACATATCTGAGGAATTACACATGTGATCAATGCATACACTTGAGTGATTTGGATTTTTCCTTGATAGATATCATTGATCAAATCCTTATGTGCGTCAATTATGAGCCCACCATACTACACTAAACAAATTATGAGCCTGGTTCAATTCTGTTCCTCACATCAAAACACTACACTAAAGTATTGCTTCATCAACTTAGTTCTAGAGTTTACTAAGTTTGCACTAGATGATGTAGAAAAGCTTGTAAAATGTCAGATTTCGTTCTAACCTGAAATTTGTCTATCTCCACTGCAGTAACTTTATTTTGGTAATGGTGAACAGCACACATGGGTTACTTTCTGTATAAATGTACTTTTTACGGTTATGATAATCGAGCACTGTCTAAGTTCTAGCCTAGCCTCCTTTGCACAGTTTCACATTATCAGTTGCTACTACTACTACTACTATTAGTACTAGTAATACCAAAACATGATGACATATTGTTGCAACACATGGGTTGTCAAACGTTAGACTAGTTAAAACTTGGCCAAACCAGATCTTCAATTCATCATACTTTTAAATAGTATTATTTATAAACTGAAAAGAAACTAAAATGTGTGTTTAAATAACATAATTTAAAATTCTATATGATTTTGGAAAACACAACTTTTAAAGAAAAATTTATATTATCAATTTTAGACAGTTTACTTTTGACTAATAACTTAACTGGCATCGCTGTGCAGAAAAGTATTGTCCAACTGCGCAAGTGCAATTGCTCGTCCTCTTTCCCCGTGGACTGCAACCATGAAAGTTCGTGGACAGGTAACTGACGTTTTAGTCGCATTAAAACGATTCCAGGCAGAGAATGTTCTATATAACTTAGTGCCGTGTGTCCAAAACAAACTTAGATATCCAAATATGAAAAGTTTTACCCTGAAAATATTTATTTCGAATGATATTTCCTTAATTCCCTTTTACCCGCATGACATTCTTCACTCCCTGGTAATATCCTAACTAGGCCTAGCCTATGTGATAAGTATAAAGGCTAGGCTATTGTAGTAGCCTACATAGATACTGTCCAAAGTTGGGCTAGGCGTATCAACACAGTTTTAATCCAGTGCAGTTGTAGTGTACCGCTCTGCTTTTGCTGGAAACGTATGCACAATATCCCCAATGAAAATAATACTACATTGAAACATACCTTTCAAATTCTAACATGTGGCTGAGAAGATTTTCATGTTGCAAGTGATCCAGACATTAATTTACAGTATGCTGAGGCCTAGTGTAAAGTTTTGCTTTACAATTTTATTACAGAACTATTGAAGTGTGCCCACACTGGTACCAGATACGAAGTAAAAAACCAAAAGCTGCACCTTAATGTGCAGTCGTAATTGTTGGAAGTACTGTACTGATACTATCAACAGTTAGGCTATTGATGCATTTTAAAAATTAAATAACAAAGGCATCCAGGCTGAGAAAGGTCCATGTGGGAAAAACAAAGAATCAACCACAACCCAAAGGTCAAAACATTTTGTATCTTGTATTTTCGTCTTTGAAAACAGTAAATCAAATCATTTGTTAGGTTCTTTTGCAACTGATTAACATTTATTTATAATTTTTTGTTGTTATTGAAGGCTGAAAGTTATAAATAATAAGTTCGGTACTAATTTAGAATCCGTACCAATCGACCCTACTTCCTAACCCCTAACCCTATTCCCTACTTCCTTACCCTACTCCCTAACCCCTAACCATATTGCCTACTTCTTAACCCTAATTCCTAACCCCTAACCCTACCCCTTAACCCTACTTTCTAATCCCTAACCTTATTCTGCCGATTCGAGGTAAGCTTTCCCATTCATATGGTACGTATTCTAAAGTTAGACCATTAGTTCCTACAGTAGTATGCCAGTGTATTAGATGTAAGTGTTAGGTTTTCTCACTGTATTGTTGTTGATCTAATACTGATCTGATGGATATAGAAATAGAGTTGTATTTTTATTTGAAAGTCCAGAGTAAGTGATGTTTCATTCATGCATAAATTGTGCTTTTATCTGAAGTAACTGTTGAATCATACTGTTTTTGGACATTTCTTACCAAAAAACAACAAAGCACTTCGCAAAGGTACACTATCAAATGTGATTTGAATATGCATAATTGCAGTGTATTGAGGATTTGGGTCAACATTTCTTCCACACTTCACAGCTAGAGAGTGGTCCAAGTAGAATGCAATGAGTCTAATCAGAATTTGGCTTGTAAACAGAATGGTTTACACAGCTTTTGATATTTGATACTTGCTAAAGCCAATCAAATATCCCAATAAAGGCACTGTCAAGTTGCCCCACAAGATTAGGAAACAGCACTTGATGATGTCATTCTTTTCTCTTTTATCTTTACAGCTAAAAGAATACAACGTGGTTGGGAGGGCTTATCCCTCAGAGAAGGTCCCAACTCCTGCTCTCTATCGCATGAGGATTTTTGCCAATGATGAAGTGGTTGCAAAGTCACGATTTTGGTATTTTGCCAAGAAACTGAAGAAAATCAAGAAGACTAACGGAGAGATTGTCTGTTGTCAGAGGGTGAGTTGAGCTATAAACATGGTACCAATTGAAGGTATGAAGGCTGCTCCAAGCAAGTCTTAGATATTTCATATGCATGACTTGAACTGTCTTCATGTTCAAATGCACAGATTACAGTAGTTAGCAATAGATAGAAGGACAAAATAAAAGTGTAAGGGTGGTTGCCATGTACTTGAGGTAGCTGAATATTTTGCTTAGATGTTATGTTCACTTCATGGAGGGTTTGAAACATGCATAAAACTCATTGCCAGTCACACAAGAACCATGCGCAACTGGCTGGTAGTAGAAAGTAGCTAAAAGCTCTAGCAATACTCTATTATAGCTGTGTGTAAGTTTTATCTAATGACTGTTTATTAGCACAGTGTGGATTTCATAGATTTGAAAATCTGACAGTCTAGTCAAGGAGTTGTATATGTGTATCTCATAGCAACATCATATGCAAGAATTAAAGAAGTTGATGCACAGATATGAAGCTTGTTTTGTATCTTCATTATGAAATACTGGAAATACTCCTCCTATAAAGTTTTGTAAACAGAAATTGCAACACAGCTTATGAATACTAGAGAATTAACTGGCAGTAGTGGGGCTCTAGTGGATGTGTGCTGTAAAGCAACAGGGAGACTAAGAATTCCATGTGAAGAAATAATTTGTTCTCAGTATGAATAGCTGTTTTTGAGTTGTAATGTGTTTTCTTTAGTAAAATCATATATGAATTGGGTCTGAACATTGCTGTACATAATGCATCAAGTTGCAGTGTGGTTACTTTAAGGTAGCATTTGCATTTGGGGGGGGGGGGGATTGGACAGGGGGAGTGTGGGATAAAAGGGGGTTAAGTTGCTACTTACAAAGTAAGGTGAATATATGATCATGCCTACAGATTGACACCCAAAGATTAAAGTATATGACATATTTAAATATGAAGAATTGCATTGAATTTATTCTAACAGCGATATGAGAAGAGACCTTTGCAGATCAAGAACTTTGGCATCTGGTTGCGTTATGATTCCAGAAGTGGCACACACAACATGTACAGAGAGTACAGGGACCTGACTACAGCTGCTGCTGTTACCCAGTGCTGTAAGAGTTCTTTTCTATGCAATTTACAAGTCAGTCATGTGACTAGAGACAAAGATAGGGACTATTAGCCAATCGAATCACGAGAATTTTGGATAAGCATCATTGTAGATATATTTAGCATGAAAATCTCCGTAATGGAGTGTTGTTAAGCCTGTACCTTGCGGTTGATTGTTATGATAGATTTATTTTCAGACAATTTCAATGATCTGTAGGAGTGGGAGAAATTTGGGTTCTTGTCAGAAGAAGTTGTGGTTTTTTAAAATGAAAGAATGAAAAATGTTCATTCAAAAATGTGTTTCGTTATGTTTCCACTGACCTAGTTCGCCGAACGCAAGCAATTTGAAGATTTTGCGAGCCTGGCCATAACATTGCTTCCCAGACGCAGAATCCTGCATTCGTACTAAATAATGTAATTATTGCAGAGATGCACCAAGAAACTAGACCTGGAAAAACACCCCAAAAAATGCCGCTACACTTTCCTTAGCTGCAACTTGCTCAAGTATGAGAAAATATGTTTTCAGATTTTGGAGCTTCAGGTATTACGGTTATGTTGTAACTGATGTTCAGCAAATGAAGTAAGATTTTCTACCGGGAAGTTTAGTCTTCACTCCTCATGGTAAATTGCAAAGAAGGGTCATGACTAACAGGTTGGACCTAGATGAGTTGGTCACACGTGTTGTTCGCTAACAGTTCCTTTCATAAAAAGTTAATAAAGAAAATGTGTTTGGGTTTAATAGAATCATTCATTGTAAATATGTGTGTCAACCATACAGTATATGATACTTTTGCACTGCCAGAATTTTCAAGAAAAGTGTTTCACGGAACGAGAGTAGTAACTACTGGAAATTAGGTTGTGTCAAGTGTCTTGCCCTGAATTTGCATTATTGTTGTTGTTGAGAGTGAATTACTATTTGAGTTCCTCATAAATTGACATTTACCTTCATTCTCTGTGCCCGTAGACCGTGACATGGGCGCCCGTCATCGTGCAAGAGCTCACTCTATTCAGATCATCCGTGTAGAGTCGATCACCAATGAGAAGTGCAGGAGGCCTCACATCAAGCAGTTCCATGTGAGTTGTTTGGATTGTATTTGATCAGAGGAAGAACTGTAAGCAAATCCTCTGCACAAAGTCAAGATTTAATCCATGATCCTGTAGTCTGTTTGGATTAAATTTCTTGTCAAACCAAAACTGCACACAGATGTTAGGGATGCTGAATAATAGGGATGCACCATATCCAAATTTTTGGATCCGGCCGGAACCGGATTTTGCCGGATAGTACATGAAATCCGGCCGGATGAAATGCGGCCGGAACCGGATTTTTTCATTACACAAAGAAAATCATTAATAAGAAGTAGAAGTATGAAACAAGGAGCAAATCTTAGGTGAGGTATACGCATATTATAAAGAAGGTGAAATTAAGACCCATTTTTGAGATTAAATATGACTTGAAGTGGTGTAATCTACATTCTTTAATAAAATAACTACAATATAATTGTTGACAAGCTTGATACAGTATGTTAATTTGTTTGCTGGAAAAATACTGCATACTACCTATGAAGTTTGTTTTAAAACGGGAAGCTACATTTCACAAATCTCATACTTTAAATGTTAAACCTAATTTGTCCTTACTTTGAATGTTTTTATTAATTTTTGGAAATACTTTACATTGATTTAAGTTAATACCAACACCTTTTTAAGGAATAATTCAGGCCAGATTTTGAAAAAGATCCGGCCGGATTTTGAAAAATATCAGGCCGGAACCGGATAATTGCTCCCTGTCCGGCCGGAAAGTGACCGGATATCCGGTGCATCCCTAATGAATAACCAGTGAAATTACTAGTCAAATAAATCCCTTGCATTAATCTTGGTGACCCTCAATCTTTTTTGTTAAGGTGACCTTAAAATTCAAAAATGCAGGTTGTAGGAGGGAAATGTACAATTATTTTAATTTTAATTTTAAAAGTCCTGCTTTAGTTAAAGCACCCTAGGATGAGAAACACACAAGGACTGTTATTTGTGGTAATGTGAAGTATTTATCTTGCTTGTGAAGCTAAGAACTGTTGGGTCATTCCGTAACAAGTCGACAAAGAGTCTTTAGGAATTCCTTTTAGATTTGCATGAAAAGCCAAGAAGATAATGCACTGTGGCTACAATGAACCCATATTAAGGGAGACACATTCTGAACATTTGACAAAAGTAAGCTAGAAGCTTGATGGGAGAAGGAGTTTCTGTAACAAATGTTTGAGGGCCATAGCCATACATTAAAAGTTGTCCAAATCTGGATGCACCACACTCAATTTGGAGGACATTTGATTTATCCAGATAAACAAGGCTGGGTTATTTCACCAAGATTGCACCAGGAATGATGAAACAAATCACAAACTTTTCATTTAAACATAAATAATTAATCATAACATTTATTTGTGTTAGATAGAATAAAAATAAATACAATAAATCTACACAGTGTATGCATAGGATACAGTATTCATACCTCAAAAGTTAATAAAGGTGAATGCTGAGCAAACATTTGTTCATAATTTGTCAGTTTTTATGGAATAGATCATCCACATATAATTATAGTAGTGGCTAGTGTGGCTCTATGATGCAAAGTCATTCTGTCAGTGTTAAAGGAAGTTTGTATTTGGTTGAAATCGTTAGTTGTCTGGTTATGTTTTAGAAGTCTGGGGTCAAGAGTTAATCACATGTAGTTTTACTTCCATTGGTAATTTTGACATGATTTTTCTTTATTTCTCAACTACAGGATTGCAAGCTGAAGTTCCCTCTGCCCCATCGCATCCAGAGGAGAGGCAGGCCTGTGTTCACCACAAGGAAACCTGTTACCAACTTCCACTAAACTCATTGGTTTGGTTGTTATTGCTTGATTAGGGATGAAGTGTTACTCCACCCTTTCTGTAGAGTTGCTTGAATAAATAAAATAAGATCATAAAAGATATTTCCATTGTGTAATACTTTTTGGTTTTGTTCCTTTCTCTTGTAAATTCGTAAATAATTTAATTTGTTGTATAATTAATCAAATTCTTCTGACTAAAGAATTTTGGTATTGTCAGTCAATATAGTAACCGCACCTAAACTGGCCGTTTTGACCACTCCCAATAGGTAACAATTCATACCAAAATTTAGCCTTAAATCCCACTTTATTGGTCGAGAATAACCTGGTAAACACCAGGATACCTCCAAAGTTTAAAGACTTAAAGCCTCAACCTAATGGAAACACAAACTCACCCATCATCATTGGTCGGTTTGATAGAGATAACTTCCCAATAACAGCTAAGGAATATATCCCTTTGTTAGAAGCTATCACATATTTAATGATCCTTGACCCACAAAGCTGAAGACTTGATCAAGTCTAATGATGACATCACTGAGCCACATGTGCTTCATTTTGCTATTGTTTTCTATGTTTATTACGTTTATACTCTGTAATGGAGATGGGGTTTGAAAATGGTGAATCAGAGATATTGGAAGCCCTTAAAATGACCTAATAATGACATTGGGTTCAATGCTAACATTGTTAGAATTCTACCTTGAAAATTTGAAAAGAAAAGCAAAGAGTAAGTACAAGGTGTTTTGAGATCCTAAAAGCTGTATGACATTACAGATATACAAAATGACCGCTACCCAAACACAACATTTAAACTAGGATATCTCCCTAACAGAACAAGATTTTTCTCAGCTGTTCAGGAAGTTGTACTTTGCAAAGAACTCTGCCATGTAAGCTAAAGCTGATGGTTGGTTTTCAAAAGACATCTTTGGTTTCACAAGACTCATCGGCCTCACAGCATCCAACACTTGATCGAGAAGAAGCAGTTGTTTTGTGAATTTCAAAAACTCCCTGTATAGAGCACTGACCGGAAATACAACACACAGCCCCATTATTGAAATCTTCATTTCACCTTCAGTATATTATGAAACTGAAGACACTCCCAGGTCCCCTTATATACCCCAGCCCTTTGGCCATATCCCCCTCAGATACCCCCCCCCCCCTCCCTTTATCTCTCTCCAGCCTGTTGGAAGGTGAATTGCTTGAATCATTGAATACCATTTACTAAGTACAGTTTTCATGTAGTTTTCTATGAAGGAGTGGAATACATTAGTCACACATTTGGTAAATAAATTATAATGGTAGACTGGTAGTCAACTTTGCTGAGCTGTCATTCTCATGCAATACCATCATGTAAGCCCCAAGTGTAGTTCAGTTCTGAGGATTATTGACACTATCATGTCAATACCCATATGCCAATGTCTCTCTTTGGGAAGCCAATTTATTGGCGCTTAAAATGTAAAATCCAGCTTATGATTCTCTTTTAATTATAATTAATACTCTTTTAAATCTATTAAGCATATGATCAGGCCTGTAAACACAGTTTGAATGGCTTTTTGTGGGTGTGTGTGTGGGGGGGGGTATGGGGCACAAATGTTGGCTGATGTCCATCCTGGGTAGGGTTCTTAGAGGATGTCCCTCCTATTCATTTTCAGATGAAGAGCAATTTTGACAAGAAAAATAGCAAACCATGGCCTGTTCTCCCCTGTACCAACCAATGCTGGGATGTGAATTAATGCCTGCTTCTGATTGTCACACAAACATCAAATAAACTGCACTGTAATGGCCAACCCTAACATCCGCCCCCAATTATTATCATCATCATTTTGTATATCAATAGTATTATTATGGACCGCATGTTTATAGGACTATAGGAGCTTTTGATTAAGTGTAAGTCATTTGGAAGGGCAGGTGGGGTATGCAAGCCCCCTCCCCATCCTCCAAAGCATCTGAGCTTGCCTTTTAAAGATCTGAAACTACACTGTTGAGCTTAAAGGAGAAAACATCAGACTTGATATATTTTTGGTTAAGTTTATTGTAACAACTAACAACAGGCCTGTATAAATAACTAGTTGATCGCAGTCTCTGAAATGCGTCCTTCTCAACCAATTACACACACATACCACTGTGAATAGATGGTATCCTACCACTGTGAGTAGATGGTTTCATATTGCTTCTTTCACTTTACACTGTACTTTCATTATCTCCAATATGGCCAGAGTCCAACAATGTTTCATGTTGAAAGTGCCATCACACCACCATACTGTACCTGATGATTATCACAAAGCGTTTCTCTGCAGAAGTTAGTTATCACAGTTTCATTTGTAACAACACGCAACAACAATAATAATTGGGTTCAAGATACCAACATTTTCTTTTTTAAATAGTCCAGATGATTTGCTTTAAAGGCAAAGACTATGCTTGACATTTGGCATAGTTCTCCCCTCCCCCTTTCTGTAACAATGTTAAAAACTAGTTAAGACTATAACTTTCGTGCACAAAGCCCATATTCACAAATTTTTGTGATATTACAATTTCGCTCTGCATCCACCCATTTCCACATTTTCCAATGGGCTTGCCTGACAGAGTTAAGTAAAGCTACCAAATTACACATTATATTAGTACCACATAATAACGTGTGCAAAGTTGCCAGTGCATACACAAATTTTGGCCATACTGATATGATTTATAAGGATACGTCCAAAAGATCTCGTCCAAAAGATCTAGATGTTTCATGTGTGGATTTCTGGTAACTATTAGTCAAGTTTATGAAATAATAAGAATAGCATTACAAATTACTCCCAATCAGTACTATATAACGTGTCAAATCATAGTATATTCAAACAAACACCTTAGTGTTGTACAATAGTGATTAATCCTGATCCAACTTTGTATTTTACATTGTCTATCCTCAGTTCATTGCAAAGAATTTCACACATTGAAACAATTTCTATTTTCAAGACATCTTACTGACTGGTCACAAGGCAATCAAAAATTTTGATTCATAAGTTGAAACAAACGTTATCTGACATATTCATGTATAATTTAAACTTTATCATTTTTTCATAAATTAAGTTTTTTTCCTTTATATTGGATTTGATCAAGCTTGTTAATTTGTTAACTGTCTTGTACTTTTGTTGTTACAAGTAATAATTTAAGATATTGTCTTCAATCACATCATTTTTTTATTTTAACATATATCACTGATAATTTCACTTTGTCTAATCAAGAGGCTTGTTTTCTTTTATCCAATAATTGCAAAGTAAATGAATGTCTTGATGTTGGACCGTCATCGGACTAATTCTCTGCTGGCTTCACAAACTTTGTATTGTCCTTTGGGTTTTTGAGGAGAGTCTTCAAAACTCTTTAGTGAGGGCATGTACGGCCTTGAATCCCCTGTTATCACACACCTCGGTAGCGATCCTCTTCAAGTTGTCGTCTCCATTGCCATCACCTGTGACAAAAGCAAAACATGGCTGGTATAGTATTAAGGAAGCATGAATTCAGAGGTTTAACAGATTCCGTATTTCCAAACAATCTGACATTACCAAATTTAACAGAAACTGCTACAAACATCCTTCCTTTCAATCTCAAATGTCTTGTGAGAAATTTGTTATGCAATATTTGCCAATGATCAAAAAGTCCAAAATTTCAGAAAATTGTTCGGAATTGAATGGAGGCCTTAATATTGATTAAATTAAAAGAAAAAATAAAAGGAAAAAAATAAAAAAATAATTTTTTTGTTGTTGAGAGTGAGACAATCTAAGAGTGTTAAAAGCATCATTGATTATAATTATAACATTGAGTAACAGTCTGGGTGAGTTTGGTATCAAACTTGTCAGAAACTGGCATAGACTCAATACACAAATCCAATTCATCGCTGAAGACACTAGTACTGATGCCCTCATCTCCTATTCTCAACTCACCATCAGCAATCTCTGCTAAATTCTGTTGGATTCTCTTTGAAGCCTGACTGCAGAAGGTCTTGGCGAGTAACGTCTCGTGTTCATTATTGGGCAGCCCCCACGAGATGGACCTAGTCGCCCTTGAAAGCACTGCTGTCATGGCGTAGATGTCGATGAGAACATCTGCCACCCTCTTCAGGACCATCTGTTCCCTGACAATGTCCTATCGAGAAAAGGGTAAAAGCGTTTACAAAAACAGTGACAAAACCGAGAACATTATGTCATTCTAAGGTACAGATATGAGTTCCCAAATTGACAGACTCTTAATTCTTCCAAGGTGTGCATCACAGTGGGTGGTCAGTGACATCTAATTTTATCTATATAACCCAAAGAACACAACCAAACACAAACATAGAGCAATTAAATATGCCAAATGGCATGCTACAATATAAAAGACATTCTTACCTTTTTGTACTTGGCTAGGATACTTTCCACGCTAAAGCCAAACACTGTTATGCTCTTTGAGAGCTCATCGGCACTCTCCTGGAAAACAATAATAATCAGCAGATAGTTTACTTGAAGTAGAAGGCCTACATGATCAGGAAAGACTGATTTCCTGGCTGTGATAACCTCATTAGTGAAAAAAAAGGTTTACTGAGTAACAATGCTTTTTTTTACCTTTCTGAACAACAAAAATATCAAACTATACTGTAATGACTTGACAGATTATTGGGATAGATAAATAAAGTAACAGTCTATGTATTTATGCAGCAACATGATGGGGCTACTGCAGCTCCCAGTTGTAGGCAAGTAATGAGCCACATAGTTTGGCCATTTATTTTAAAATCAACAATAGCCTTACTATATATATGTATATGAGACACATGCATATTTGTATCAGCATACTTTAGACACAAAACCAGGGCTTCTTTTGTATACAAATGAAAAGTAAGTAAAAATCATGAGGCATAGCCCAAAAAACAGGGCCGATGGGGATAAGAAGGGCGCTATCCTTTGCTAATTGACATTGAACACTAGCATTGTCCTTGCATGGAAGGTATTACACTACAAAGTTGCAAACTAAACAGATGCATTTATGCAAGAAATGTAAAGTACCTGTGACAGTATTACACAATAATGGGGAGGATACCTGCCATGTCACAACCAGGATTTTAGTGATTGAGCAATCCCTTATACTATAATGCTTATAGCATTTATCATAATGCAATTGTGAACTAGTCAACTGAGAAAAGCCAAAGCAATCTTGCAAAACAGTGCATTCTTTATTTGTCATGATTATTCAAGCAACAAGCAACTAATATTGTAAACTAAGTACATATGTTGACATTATCCACAGCCATAGTATCAAAGGCACTGCAATGCACAAGTCTGACCACACAATACAAACATGATGTCTTTCCAACTTCTTGCTGGTTTAAAATGCTGACGAAAGGTTCCAAATTTTGACCTCTAGTGATTATATTATAATCTCTGACATCTGTCAGCACAGCTCTTCCCTCCAGTGCAAAGAAATGAAACTTCCGTTGGGTTTTTGCTTTATTTGCGTGTGTTCTATACCAGATAATTTCTCATTGAATTTATACCTTTAACGTTGGATGAGTGGCATCGTCTTCATGGAATACTGGTACTTTTGGTGTTACCCCCATTCTGTAGAGTACCCTCTTGCTCAGTGATTTGTAGACAAATCCTGGATTGGAAAGCGGTGCCCTCAACTTCCTGCGATATGTCAAGATAGAATGATTATAGCTCGAACTTTAACACTTAATGTTAACACGAAGCAACGCTCTGACAAATCTTTCTAGTTGTGAGTAATTTTGATTTGCTGGAAAAATTTAAAATTGAGCAAGAATCAACTCTCATACTGCTACACGAAACCTTTATCGTAGAACGTATTCATAACCTGGTAGAGCTCCTATTCATAAAAGTAGTCAAAGGGCTTCATGCGTTAAATCTAGTTGGATCTTAGTTTCAAAAGCAAATATAACTTAACAGATCTTCTAAATATCAAACACTTATTCATAACAGCTGGTGCAGTGTATAATTTGTTGTTAACAACGAAAATAGTAAAAAATATTTAGAGAAAAAATGCATCATGTACAGCAAAATTATATTTGAATCAGCTCTTTTTAGCATTTAATAGACAAACCTAATCAAAATGAGGAGAGAGATAACCAGAAGCAGACATATATGCACATTTATACATGTTAACTAACCGGAGTGTTTCTTGTAATTCTTTGCCGGCGTGTTGCATGCAGGTCAAGGCTACGTACATACGTAGGATCTCATTCGTACCCTCAAAGATTAGCAAGATACGGCAGTCTCGCATGTACCTCTCGTAGGGATAATCCTTCATGTACCCCAGACCACCCAGAATCTGGAGAGCTTCAGAGACGGAATACCAGCAGCCCTCTGAACTGAAAATCTGAAACAGGGTACAGTAGATGCCAAGGGTAGCATAGGAGTTAGGATTAGACCAGACAAAAGTAGTCAGATGGAAGGAATCAGAAGATGAAAGTTCAGAAATGAAAGGTTTCAATGTCATAACTGTGCAGGGGGTGGGTGGGGTTTGCAACAAGTCCATGGCCATCCACACCACGATATCATGATAATTTCCATGTAAGTCTATGCACAAATATAATGCAGTGGCGGAGCTAGGGGTATTGGTCAGAGGGGGGCTTTCGACACTATCTAAGCGGAGCGCCACCACAGGTTGGTGCTGAGCGTACAGAAATTTTTTGAGTAAAGATACTCCCTAGATCGCCGGAAATGAACACACTGATCATGGAGCAGCGTATAATGTACACTGCATGCCGACTGCATGCCGAAAATTTGGTGTTTATTACTATTTTAGCCACTGCACGTGGCGTATCGTCTTAAAATAGATCGAAAACCCCGTACAGTTCTTGGAAATAGTTTCGTACAACAGAAGTGCTGATATAAACCGAGACCCTGAAGGAAGCAGGCGGTCAATTGTCAAAGCTTACAACATTTTAACAAATTTACGGCTATTTTTTACAATTTGAAAAGTTTTGTATTAATGACTACGTTTGTTGTTATAATACCAATGGTTTGGACGTTTTTAATATATATCTGAACCATAATTTTTAGAGAATCTTAAGCAATAGTCTCAGTGCAATACAGGAATAACTCAACCTAACAGGCCTACACACAGTGCCTACCGTAGCAAGCAGTGCTCAATAGTATTACAGTGAATTAGTGTGTACATCACAATGGAAGCAGATCACACACGCTACGGGATTACCACTCAAATCATTTCAGAGTGTCAGACAGAGCCGTCATTAATCGACCCATGCTCAACAAACTGCCGCGACCCCAATGGTGAACTAGCCAAGCATGTCGCCTGTGATTTCTGTGGTGTAGTATACCATCTCTTATGTGTTGGTTTGGAAAAACAGCCTGTTAAAGGAGCGAAATCGAGATGGTTTTGTCAGGGATGCCTTAAAACTCCAGGCCTGCTTCAATCAACGCAGCACCAACTCAAAGAGGCATTAAGAACTATTATATCTCTGCAAGCTGAACTGGCGGAACTTTCAAGCCCAAGGCCAAGAAACACAGAGACTGGTAATGTACAATCAGATAACCAAAATAACATAGACACTCCCGATCAAGTCCGCCATAACACCTACGCCGAATGTGTCTCATCTATACCTACACCACCACCCCAAGCCGTACGACCAGTAATGATAATCGAGGACTCTATTTTAAAACACGTATATGAGGATGATTTTACTGATGAGATCGTGAAGGTAAACTGCCTGCCGGGAGCCACTGTCAAGGACGTGAGAAACGCTCTTCTGGCTCAAAGGGAAGATTTACATACATTTAGTTATATTATAATTCATGTTGGAACGAACAATATTAACACACATAATCCAAATGTCAACGACATTTCTGCTGATTTCGAGGAGCTCATCACATCTATCCATCTACTGAACGGGCATAGACCAAGCATCTATATTTCGGGCCTGTCCGCGGAGTGATGATCATACGCCACAAATTATAGATTTGAACTCTCACCTGAAGGAACTCACCAATAAGCTGGATTGTAAGTTTTTAGACAATATGGTGTCGTTCACTTACGCAGATGGTGAAATCGACTTATCTTTATATCATGGCGATGGTGTACATCTCAACAGAAAAGGCACCGTTAAACTGATCAACAAACTAACGATCATAGGCCCCATCTGCATTCGAAAGAAGAGCTCAAAGATGGAGAATGCCCGGCATATGGGAGTTTCAAATCCCTCCCGCAACTTCTATAGTCAACACCGCTCAAATGGGACTATCCACAACAACACGTCCAGATATGAACATAGGCAGCAACGGATGAGGGGTTTCACAAACAACGATCACCAACGTGAGTACCACCGTAGACCAAATCGCCATCCACGAACATCCAACTCATCTCGTCAAGATTGGCAGCGGGAATGCCACCGCAAAGAAAACCGCCAACCAGTTGCTGACCACTATAATCACCGCGGATGTTTCAACTGTGGTGAACGCAACCATGTAGAGGCAAACTGCCGTCTCGAAAGGAGGATAGAATGCCATCACTGTTATCGACTCGGTCACAAGGCAAGCCACTGCTGGAACCGATAAGATGCTGGCCAGAAGGAGCGTGCCGTCAGTATATCACCCACACCTAAACAATTTAATGTATTGGACAAATGTGACCATTTTATTTTGCCGTATGAGGACCCACTCATGAGTGATGTAAGTCAAGATCTCCCAACTAATACAATACAACCCCAGAGTAAAGAAGGTAAATATGTAACTATAACTAAGGGTATCCAATTTGGATTTATAAACATCCAACACCTTCATCCTAAACTAGATCAAATCCCCACACTTATAAACAGAAATGGAAGGAATATTGATATATTTGGATGCTGCGAAACATTTTTAAACTATACTTATCAAAATCTGGAAATCACTGTTCCTCTATATAATACTATCCGTAGAGATAGATTAAATAAAGCTGGTGGGGGTATTGCTATTTATATCAATGAAAACATTCCATTTAATAGGAGAAATGAGTTAGAATGTGATTATATTGAAGCCATATGGATTGAGCTTGTCTTACCATTTACCAAAAATATTTTAGTATGTGCTGTTTACCGTCCACCAAATTCCAGGGTTATATGGTTTGGTCATTGTCATGAAATGATTAGCAAGGCATATAGCTCATGCATGGAGATAATAATGATCGGTGATTTTAATATTGATTATCTACACGCTAATATACCTTCATGTTGGAATGAGATAATTAGTCATTTTAACTTTAAACAATTAGTAAATATGCCAACTAGGGTGACGGAGCACACCGCCTCCATAATTGATCATATCTATGCAACTAATGAAAATCATATTTGTGATATAGATGTTCCAAATATTCGATTCAGTGATCATTTTCCAGTATATTTCAATTGGAAAAACAATCTTATGACAAGGCAGACTATTCCAAATTCTCATAAATCTGTTGTATACAGATCAATTGATAATATAAATACGTCCTTGTTCTTTAATGATCTTCGTAGCTTTGATAGGACAAGAGGTGAATTGAGCTCTCCTGATGAAGCCCTTTCCAACTGGGAGAGAAGTTTGAAAAGAATACTAGATAAACATGCACCTAAGAAGCAAAAACGTATAAAACGAGAATCGCAACCCTCGTGGATCAATGCAACCATTTTGAATGCGATGAAAAGCCGCGACTCTGCAAAACAAAATGAACCTGACTTATATCGATTCTGGCGCAACAAGGTAAGATGTCTTATACGATCTGCAAAGCAAAATTATTTCAAAAAGGAAATTTCAAAGAATGTTGGTAACACAAAGGAGATCTGGAAGATTTTAAAAAATGTTCAATCAATGAACCATGACACCAACAACGAAGGCCCCAGTATACTTAAGAGTTGACGATTAGAACATTACTGGAAATGCTAATATAGTAGAAATTCATACTTCACTTCAGTAGCAAGAAGCTACACTGACACAACTCATTCAAACTTTGATAGTTCGTCTATTGAAAGACATCTGTCCTAAAATTCCTCCAGATGAAACATTCGAAATTCCATGTATATCTGAAAATTTTGTATGCAAATATTTAACTACTCTTGATGCCTCCAAAGCAACAGGAGTTGATGAACAGAGTGCTAAAGTTTTAAAAATGAGCGGCACCCATATATATGCAAGTATTACTCGTATTATAAACATAAGTATTAGGACAAATACATTTCCATCTAGATGGAAAGTCGCAAAGGTAATACCCATTTTCAAGAGTACTTCACGACAAGATTTATCGAATTATCGACCAATTTCTATTCTCCCTGTTTTGTCCAAAATTTTGGAAAAACATGTTCATATTGCTCTTACTAGTTTCTTAAAGCAATTTGATTTATTAGAAAATGCGCAATCTGGCTTCAGATTGAAGCACTCATGCGAAACTGCTCTATTACATGTCATGGATTTATGGATGGAAGCAATTGATAAAGGAGAACTGACTGGGGCTGTTCTATTGGACCTCAGGAAAGCGTTTGATTTAGTAAATCATGATAATCTGATAAAAAAGTTGAAATTATACCAGTTTTCAGGTGCTACTATTGAATGGTTTAAGTCGTACTTAATGAACAGAAGTCAGTATGTCGTCATGAAAGGGACTGCGTCCTCATGTATGAATATTAGTAATGGCGTTCCACAAGGGTCAATCTTAGGACCACTCTTATTTTTAATCTACATTAATGATTTTAGCCTATGTTTAACTCACTGCAAAGCCGACATGTATGCAGATGATACTACTTTCCACATTACAAGCTCCAATGTTGAATCTCTTCAAAGCAAGTTGAATTTTGATGCTAAAAATGTTTCCAATTGGTGCAAGAATAATAAAATGGCAATCAATACTAATAAAACCAAATCAATGTTAATATGTTCCAAACAACGCTATGATAATCTACGAGGACAAAGAAATATTTCTGTCAAGATGAATGATATCGTATTAGAGAATTCTGATACAGAAAAACTTTTAGGAGTCAGAATTGATGCTCACCTGACATGGCAAGCTCAGATTGATTATTTAAGTAGTACTATTAGTACAAGATTAGCTCTGTTACGAAGGATTAAACAGTATATAGACACTCCCATGTGCATTCTTTATTATAATGGATACATTCTTCCAATACTTGACTACTGCTGTCTAGTTTGGGGAACTACCACTGCCCATAATACCGATAGAATTATTAAATTATGTATAGAAGATTAACCATGGTTTTCAAGTCAATTAATGATCAAGGACCGGAGTACATGAACGAGATGTTTAAACCAGTTACGAACATTCATAATCATAATTTAAGATCCTCTACTGCACGTAACCTGCACATTACAGGCGGACACACTCATTTTTATAACAACCGTTTTTCATGCATTGCCGCAAAAGACTGGAACAAACTAGATCAAAGAGTAAAATCAGCAAGAAATCTTAACCATTTTAAATGCCTTGTATCTGATATTGTTTAGGCCTACTTCACTTTTATTTTTACCAAATTTCTTAATTTTCTTTACTCTGTACACGTTCTTTAAATATTTTTTTTTTAAAAACTATTTTATTAAGCATTTTTAATGTATTTACGACTTCTTAAATCTTCATACTTTTTATATTATTATATGTCTTTTTAAAAACTATTTTTTATAATATGTCTTTTTAAAAACTATTTTTTTAAAAAACTATTTTATTAAGCATTATTAATGTATTTATGACTTCTTAAATTTTCATACTTTTTATATTATTATATGTCTTATCAGAGGGCCTCGTGGAAGATTAGCTATTGCTAAACGAGCTACCCTCTTAAAATAAAGTTGAAATAAAATAAAATATTAAAGACCGCAGTTAGAGCATTTTTTAAAAAGTCAATAATCACGAATAGGTAAAATAGCAACAAAAAAAAAAAAAGAAAGTAAAATATGTAGTAAAATAAATAGTAAAATAGAATAAGGTAAATAGCTGAAAAGGGCGCCAGCAGTCCATTTGAGTCCGTCAGGGGGGGGGGCATCCGCCCCCTGACTGTATGGAGGCTCCGCCACTGATATAATGATCACCTTCTGTATAAGTTGTTCACACCAATGAATCAGCTTACCTTGACCATAGCAGCTTCCACTGAGCAGTCCTTCTCTCCAGGTCTATCTAACATACCAGCTGTTAAGTAAGCCATACTCTCCATTGCATAAGCAGTCACTGTCATTTGGGCTATCTTCTCTTGGATCAGACCAAAGTCCTTCAGTTTCGTATTGAACTGTTTCCTGTTTGTAGCGTGTTCGGTAACTTGGGCTAAATAAACACACAAAATACATCAAGTAAAGTTAGTGCGCTTTGTTTTGAAGGAGTTTAGGGTCTTGTGATCTTTAATTTACTACTACAGTCTTTCTGATCTTGGCAAAACTGGAAGGAGTGCCCCAAATAGCTTCTCCAGATACAACCTACAGTATTGGATTTTTATCCCAAATTTCACAAGCATATTAAAAGTCACAGCAAGTTTGCCACCGATTATTAACTGACTGAATAAATCATTTTTCTATGCATGTGCTACATGAAATCTAAATACCACACATGATTTGGTATCCTAACACAACCATGGATATGCATCTGTTCTCCCAAATACTACTGCATATTATACAGTTGTGTTGCAAATGTATAATTCTACTGCAGCTACAAGCAAAAATGTTATCATATGAGGTAGTGATTTTTGACAACAGTTGGTCATGAATCTGACTGCAGATCTACACAAACATTAAAAGCTGGAAGGCTCAGGCACAGACTACACAAAGCACTCTACAGCCAATTTCAAAACCCTTTCATTCACTGAGACGTACTATTCTTTAACTACACACTCCTCAATGTCTAAAACTTAATATTTGTTTTGGTTCGGTTAGCTGCGAAAGGAGGGGGAGGGGGGGCGTGAGGTGTTTTGGTTGGTTGGGAGGGGGCAAAGCAGAAATCCAAAAAATTACCTTTTAAATCACTTAGCAATATCTAGCCTGCTAAGTGTTAAAAAAATACTGTTGACTTTCACAACTATCACTGAGGCGTACTATTCTTTAACTACACACTCCTCAATGCCTAAAACTTAATATTTGTTTTGGTTCGGTTAGCTGCGAAAGGAGGGGGGAGGGGGAGGGGGCGTGAGGTGTTTTGGTTGGTTGGGAGGGGGCAAAGCAGAAATCCAAAAAATTACCTTTTATATCACTTAGCAATTTCTAGCCTGCTAAGTGTTAAAAAAATACTGTTGACTTTCACAACTCTCATCACTCAAGACACAGACATATAATGTAGACACTTACCAACCATCCGTCGAATCATGCCTGACCCAGAACTACCCATGCTGAAGCGGCCGCTGTTCAGGATGTTCATAGCCAGCTTGAATCCACTCCCTACCTCACCAAGAACATTCTCAATAGGAACTGGAGTGTCCTCAAAGTGAACTTCACAAGCTGAAAAATATTCAAATTGAAATTGTAAGTCAGTACAATAGAATACACAGGTATATTTGAGATGTACTGTCGTAGAGTTCCAGAAAGTTCACCAAATGTCATTCAGTATAGCCATAAATGAGTTTGCAATATTTTAAACCAAGACACTTTCTTGCAATATTCCTCAAATGACTGGTAACTAGCCAGTAATTCATGATTCACATTCAATTCCAGCAATTTTGTCTCTCACACACCACTTAAATTTAAAGTTCTCAGCATCAACATCTTAAAAGAAGCCATTTTTTATTTGGTCATCAACTTGGAAATCATTTCTTGGCTGACATAAACTCTGTTTTTATACTCACTGTTTGATCCTCTGATGCCAAGCTTGTCCTCTGGTTTGCCACTTGTGATTCCTCCAAAGGCTCTCTCGACTATAAACCCCGTGATCTTGTCTTGCTTCTCTCCCTGTTGATTCGTTAGAAATAAGAGGCGATACATTGCACATTAATGTGAGACCAAGATTGCATATCATAAAATCAAAATTTTACAGATCGGATTTTGTTGTGGGATGCTTTACTTACAAGAGTCAAGTCAATATGATGTGAATCAGTCCACCTGAAATAAAATGTTAACGAGTCTGACCTCCTAAACCTATACACATTTATTAGGCCTCAGCCCTTGTGACAGGAACACTGTTGATACTTATCTGCGCTGATAAACTGACATGATTGGCTTGTCTAATCTACAGCAGAATTTTGACTACTGGGCTGTGACTGCTGAAAATACAAAGTGCCCAAACATTTCACCACACGCGTACATGAAAATGTGACCAACGTTGGGAAATGTCCTCATATAGCCCAAAATTTGGAGAAATATTTGTGAACTGATAGTAGAGTTTTATGACCTTTGTTCATGATCCTCTCTCTAAAGTTCCAGAGCGTATGAAGAAACTGAAATCATCAAGTAGAATCACCAAGAAATTCAGTTTCTTCGTTTAGCTCGACTAGGTGGATTATACCTCCGATGAAATTTGTGGAAATACGAAAGGAAAGAATTATATCTGTCCTTGTAGATGATACTCACTGAATCATTAATAATATGTGAGAGCAAAGGGGAAGGTGGTAATGAAGTGAAGAAAGAGACAAATGTTAGTTAATATGGTAATGCTGGTTGAGCACTGAGCAGACATTCGTCCTCAATGACATCATCTTAGTCAGCTGATCACACGAATCGTATCATCTCCCTATCATTAATAATATGTGAGACCAGAGGGGAAGGTGGTAATGAAGTAAATAAAGAGACAGACAAATGTTGGTTAATTAAGTAATTAAGTAATTCTGGCTGAGCAGACATTCTTCCTCAATGACATCATCTTTGTCAGCTGATGACACGGATCGTATCATCTCCATACGGTTGTCTAAACCACCCGTAAGCAGACAAGGTGTTACATGCTGTTAGATGAACTTTAAATGATCATAGATCAGTCTGTCTTTCTTTTTTTCTAGTAGAGAAAGAAAAATTTCCAACTTACTTTTTCATTGGTCACTTCTGTTCTTGCAAAGACAGTGAATACATCAGCAATACCACCATTTGAGATCCAAATCTGCGAGAATATAACAAAACAAAAAAGACATATTAAAAACATAAATATACCTCATCGTGCCTTATTAACAAACTTGTTTCTGGATGGTGACGATGCAGTACAGTAGTTGAAAGCTCTGACTCAACTTTTGGTAAATATGGCCAGGGATATCACGAATGCATTTTAATAGAGTAGAAACCTTCCATATATGCTTCAGACAGTGTACAATAATAGTTTCATATGACTTAGTTATGGATATCATACCTTGCCACCATTCAGGTGGAAATGTTTCCCATCTGGACTGAGAGTAGCTCTGGTCTGGATGGATGCTGCATCGCTTCCACTGTAGGATAATATAAGAAGAGATTATAGTCCCTGTCATATTAAAACACCACCTTCTACATACTGCATATTCATATGTCCATTTCAGTGCTGATACATATGCAAAATCAAATTGAGTATGTAGATACTGGTAAAATGGGGTTAAGGAGACATTAGGAGGAATACAATACCAGACTTTTTGTTCACAAACATATTAAGTGTCATTCTTCTATCATGAAAGCAACCAGAATCATCTCATTTGGAGACAAATCATTTTGGCCTGACATGAAACTGTAGAGCGAGAAAGACAAGCTGTAAACATACTGAATATTCAGCAAGGCTGCCCTGTCTTTAAACTCTTCACAAGTTTCCGTGGCGACCTTCATATCCGATGTCAGTGGCGGCCTGACATTTCACTTACTGTAGCCTGTACAAATCTTTTGCTATAAATGATGGTAATATGTCAGGTACAACCGCATTATGTACACAAGTATCAACTTTTGATGCAGACCTTGATGGTTCCGTCAGACAGAATGCTGCGACTAATTCTCCTGTGGCAAGTCTTGGTAAGTATTTCTGCTTTTGTGCTTCGTTTCCAGCGATCAGGATACCCTGTTCAACGAAGATGATACAACAATTAATGTCGAGTGAGAAGAAACGGGACATTAAACATAAATCGTATTACACAATCGAGTGACATCGACAGAAGTTCCAAACCAGAAAGGTCTAAAATGTGTCAGGAATGAGTGTCTAGTCATTTTACTATTTCGAGCATTACGATTGTCTAGACTAAATGAAGAAATCAAATCTCCATAGTAATTTTGTTCCTAAACATTTTAAAACAAAATCTGAAACTTTCTTCCATGTAGCCTCTCCTACTGTATCCTTCCAAAGTTGCATTGAAATGTCAACAAATACCCCCGGAAAGAATCTTGTACGAGATGTTCAATATTTGTAAACGAACATTTACTTTAAACATACAATTAACGATGTATTGTCTGTGTCAATTTTCTAACCTACAGCAATACAACAGAAGATGTACCTGCCCTTTATAACAATAATATTATAAGCATCTAGGCACATGTATAATTGTCATAAGGGCTATGGAGGATAACTACCAACTAACTGTACCTTTTGGTGCAAGAAGAGAAACCTTTTGAGTTCATAGAAACCTTGTTGGATCAAGGAATTTGGAACTACAAAATTCAATATTTAATTTCTGCTGTATATAAATCTGTGTATATCAGGGAGTGCATGGTTGGGGATTATACTGCATGGATTTTAGGTCATACAGTACCTTCAAACCAATGGCTTGGTGAGCTGCCAGAGTGACACCGATCGCACCATCTTGAGCTGTGATTTCGGCGATTCTTGCATATTTGGTGTTGTTCAGGTTCAACCCGCCTGTGATGAAATGAACATTTACTTCATAGGTACCATATGCTTCTACTCAGCATGTTACACTGGATTAGTATGCAGAGTATTATTTTATTCATTGCTACATGTATGTAAACATCACTGTAAATTTGTGTATCGAACCCGGAACCTCTCGATGGCTAAGCAGTATTGCAAGTTCATACTGTAAGTGTAAGGCAACACTTGAAAAATTTGCCCGAGAAATTACTTACTATATTAAAGTTCTATATTTAACTTTCAGAAGGTAAAAGTTAGTTCAGATTCTACAGGCATTTTAAGAGCTGCACCAGCAACTTATCACATTTGAGTTAATATCTTTGGCACAACCTTTTTAAATAACATCACTTTAAAACAAAAACTAGGCCTGTCCATCTTCTTTTTTTCTAATTTTTGGATAACTAAGTTAACTGCTTTCCATTTCTTTTTTTTTAACAAAACCTTTTTGATCCTGTTTAAACTGTTCAGGTTCTTACATTTTTTAACCAAACCAAACCACCCCCCCAGATTTGCGCATGTTTTGTAACAATATTTGAGGGAGGGGGTTGGGTGTACAGTAAAATATTTCCCTGATGATCACAACATTTTGTTTCTGCTTTCTAATTAAACATGCAACTTTTCTGTAAAATAGTGTTTCATTCACACAAAAATAAACAGCAAACAAACCGGTCTTTGTCACTCACTCATTAAGAAACACACATTGTTAGAGTTCATGGCCAAATTTACAAAATGCTATGACTCCCAACAGTAGACCATAAATGGATATCAGCTTTTCATCTTTACGAGAGACACTGAACTACCAAAGGAAAGCTCTTCCAGGAGAATCCTTACCATATTCTTCTGGTATTTGTTGGCCAAAGAGACCCAGGTCTTTCAATCCTTGTAAGGTCTCCGCATCTATTTTGGCATCGATGTCTATTTGTTTTGAATCCACTGGAAGGAAAAGAGAACAGAAACAAAAACAGGTAAATACAATAAATATACCATAGCCAACAATTGTGCATTTTACGACCTTTTACATGCCATACAATGGCCATTAAATGAGGTCTTACTCTTGTCAGCAATACAGATTTTTTCATTTCACACTTACCTTACAGTGCTTCTAATGTAAGTGACAATTTTATTTTGCTTTTACAGATTCATCTAACTGTTGATTCATTTTGAGCAAAAATTGCAAATTTGCTTTCATTCTTTATCCATGTCAAAAAAAACAGCAAGCTTTTGCAGCAAGAGTTAGAGAACACAACAAAACACTGGAAAAATATCAGAGAGCAAGCATATACTGTAAGTACAAAATCCCCACTTTAGTTAGATATAGTATTTTACATAATACTCATATCACTATATCATGACATTGAATTTGTCAATATAGTATGCAAAATCATCTCATTGCAATAGAAAAATAAAGGAGCATAGTGGGTTTAATTGCACATAATATTAGTATATTTGATATTTTAATGTTTTGACAAAATATTGAAACCTCAAAAATACTGATAGCTTCTGTATGGAAAGTAATTTCGAGCACCTTAGCTTCCTATCCATAGTAATGACTCACCTTTCTCACTAAAATACTTTTCAATTGGTTCACACAGTTGGTTCAATTCTGTAAAGTCCTCATGGGAGATTTCTGGGTATGGGAAAACATCGCTCTGTAAAATCAAGTTAGGAAGTTCAACAGTTCAATACATTATGGTTGTAAACAGACAGCAAACTATTTCCACCTGTACCCAGTTAAATACCAATAAAATTTAACTTTTAAGTTACAGCAAAGGGAGGGGAGAGGGGCATAGTCGGGAAAAATGGTTCAGAATTCCCCCCCCCCACATTTGAAATCCTGTGCAAATTGATTCCCACTATGTTACACACTAAGAAAACCATGGAGGGTCATGTGACATGTTCCACGTTATTACATATTATGTAATAGTTTGATGGTTCTGAAGTGAAAGAAGTTTCGTACTTTTGAATTTGAGAGTGCTTGCTTAGGTCTAGATGATAACAGTGTGACAGGAAAGGGTTGGACTGCATAGGCTAGGCCTAGACACTGGATACTATTACTAGTCAAACATCTTTGCTGCCTTCTTTTAATTTTAGTGAGCTGTTACTAGATTGAATATGGTGCAGACTGGTAACCTTCTTGGTACATGTACGTACAAGTATGTACTGCATAAAACTTGTGTCACTAAGGAACAGGAAAAACAAAAAATAATATGCAATGATGGCCAAGAGTGAATACACTTAAATAATCCATGTAGCCTAATGTTAACAACTTAATTACAACATTCACAATGTGGTCTGAACAACCCATGCCCAAATCATTCACCAGTTAACTAGCCAAGCATTGCATCCTTTCATCTTAATTAAATGTTCGATGTTCTAATTTATATTTTAACAACTGACGAGAATTGAATAAATATTCTTAGCATTCTAATGCTAAATATCATCTTACTTTATTTATCTTTCCCAGACAAATATTTTTCGCAAAACCAATACCCGTTGCGGGAGTACTAGATGCAACAGCATTGTCTGACTTCTGTGCCACAGCGCTCTCCTGACTTGACTTTGAAGTTGTGTTAATTAAACGAACGATTGCACCTGAACTACATTTTACGAATTCTGGACTTTTCCCTGTGAAATGGGATGTTATGGATTTCTGTAAAGCTCTCCTATACATTTTGTCAGTTTTACAGCACGTTCTAACGTTAGCAAATAATGTGCGTCAGCTATAGCATAGAAGTTAGTACATGTGTGATGTAAAGTTGATGTCAATGTCACCTTGGATCTCAAGCTATTACGTCATTACAAATTCGTCCTTGACTTCATTACTAGGAGGACCTTTGGCTCAGTCAGCAAATAGGTTCATGCAGACAAGTCTGTCTGCCAAGGGCGAGCATGGAGGTAAAAACATACCTCCATGGGGCGAGTAACTGAACTCGGAAGGTCTTGCATGGGGGTTTTACACACTGAAAAGAATTTTTGTTTTTCAGCGTGCGTGGTCTTTCTGTGGCATGGTAACACATTCCGCTATACTTGAATTCCCACAGAAATGTATTTCTTATGATTTATTTGCGACTCAAGAGAACATGAAATATTTGCTTAAGTCCCAGGGATGCGGAAAAGCATTCAAGAGGACTGTAACTTCTTCTTTCTAATATATGTTTGTGCTTTAAAGATGCCATGAGAGTACAAGAAATATCACGCTTCCGGGAGCCAGAAACCAACTAGCCTCTCTAACCTACTTTAAGCATATGCCTTTATAGTTATTAGTTACCCATGTGAGAAACATGTCAGATAGTTAACTGCACACAAAAAGGTATTTGGCATATACATATAAATGTAATGCAGTAATAGACTCATGTTGATCATTTAAAATTAAAACAACAAAATACTAATAAAACAACAAAACCGTGACCTCCCGCCCCCCCCCCCCCAAATAAGATCGAAATTACTCAAGTGAACATCCCCGTCTTATTGACAGGTTCACCGTTGTCGTTATCGAATCATTACAATTTCGGTCGTTTTTACTGACGACGCCGGGTTGTTTGATCGGAGTGGCGCCAAATTAACGTATGCACTCATTTCAATGATAGAACAAACAAACGATCACGAATGATAATTTTCAAGTCGTGGCAATTGCAGCTGCAATTTAAGAATGTAAATGTTTTACCGTCTAGATGGTAATTGTGACTCCACTATATACGTCGGCGTGATTGACAAAAATGATGTTTTTAATAGCCAGAGATCGTACGTTCCACCACTAACTAAAAGCAATTTACCGTGATCAAAGGTTAAATCATTCTTAAAATATGATGGCTTGAGTCTTGCAATTTTATATGATGATTTGTTGAATATTGTGAAGAAAATGATTAACCATTGCATAGAGCGGTGCGCATCAATCAACAGTGGATCACAGATACAGAGTGAAGCCATCACGTTGGGTATATGAAAGCGTTTTGTATTGGACTTGGAGTGTAGATTGTAAACACTACTGCAGGATTTTTCAAGCAACGACTTGTTTCTTTTGTCAAAGGCTTGTTGCTAAGGGAGCTGTTAGACATAACGACAAGCCTACACCGCGATTGAAACAATTAGATTAGTAATATACGAACATAGTAAAGTCAACTTATTTTAATTATCGCACGATTCTTTATATTTAATGAACTATTCAATATGGAGAACGATAGTATTTGCATACCAATCCAGTCGATTTGGACGAACCATTCAACAACATCCGTTTTAACAGCAGCTAGAATAACGTTTCTCAGTGTGTTGACGTCAGTTTCAAGTGTTGGAATTTTTGGTAATTTAACAGTTATTTTGGCATTTTTAATAGACCGAAATATCCGAGAAATGCCATTTAATGTGTACATTCTATTTCTTGCTGTTACAGACTTATTCATTGTATCATCAACGTGTGCCTTTTATTATTCGTTGTTTTGGATAGACGATACTATTAACTTCTCACATCACTTGGTCTTAGCTAGTATATTTCATGGCATCTCAACTTTTGGATATATAGCTAACAGCTTCGTTGTGGTTCTTATGAGTTACGATCGTTACCTGCTTGTCACTTGTGCAATCAAACATGTTCAAACTCAAACAGTGAAACGAATTCTCACTAAAGTACTTTTGACTTGCATTTTAGGTGCGCTGTATAACTATGTGGCCCTGATCGTAATCACTGTTATAATTAGTGCTGACTGTTTTCAAACACTGACGCACGTTTCTCCGTCGCATTTTGTTGTTAGTATTTTATATGTTGTCTTTGATACGCTGCTACCTTTGAGTCTACTTATTGGACTGAATTTGTTAGTTTATTGGAAACTGCAAATCAGGGAGAAGGCCTTTCGACCAAATTTTAGATCAGGAACTGAATACTCTGTTACACACAATACAAGTCATAAGGACACAACTGACATAAGGACACAAAGGACAAACCGACAGAGTCACTTACATTATATCAACAATTACAAGGAACCGGAAGGTTTCGGATCCATCAAAACAGGTATGAATGTGACCGATACTTGTAGTACTTCATCCATCAGTCTTGGATCTGTTGAAGATGCAACCATCGTCGCCGGGGGAAAAACCACGCCATATCATTGTGATAAATCGACAGTTGTTGTTTCGATGAGAGAAACAGCCTCAGCGCCCAGTCAGAAGTCTTCTCCGGTAGATCCAAACCCCCACAAAACACCCGTAAAGCAGTCTTTCAGTGGGTTAAGGGCTATAACGCCAAAGGGGAAATCCTCCAACGTCAAGGCCGCTAGATGGTTGTTTATGTATGTGTTGATTTATCTAACTTTTCATTTCCCTCTGGTTGTGCACTCTGTCTTAATCAGCTTTGATGTGGAACTCTCAATTTACGCCGAATTCGCAGCACAGTGCTTTCTCATCGCTGGTTGCGCCATTAATCCGTTCTTATATGCCGCTAGAAGTAAACGTTACAAAAGGAAATTGGGAACGGTATGCCCTTGTAGTACGGGTCTTTTAAAGTAAAGATGATGAGTTCCATGACAGGCAACCAAGAAAGGTCTTGCTCGAGAGCTACTTTGGTATAGCCGAACCCAAAGGATATCAAGTCTTGTCAACAGAGGACTCCTATGCCGGTCATCTCTTCCTCCAGTGGAATTGCTGTAAGCTGCTTTGGATAAATGTGCATGTTTATTACGCAGCATGATTCCTATGGCACATGTTCCACTACCACCATGAGTGGTTGCATGTACTGCTCGTATACCAAACGTTTCAAGATTCATTTCAGTAAAGTCTTAAATGGAATGCTTTCCACACGAAAATGTTAATTGTGTAACCGGTTTGTCATATCAGCTCCATGGTCCAATACGCCTGTAATAGGTATGGTGTAAGGTGAGTTGGGGTGAGGGTGTAGGTGCAGCTGCAGGGTGAAAGCACCTAAAACTATTGCCATTTGGTTGCATTCAGCGGCATGCATATTCAACTTTGTTGCCAAGAACTACTTCCATAAACAAGCGTTATCGACACGGAACAATTTGACACTCCACTTAATCATGCAAACCATTATAGGTATTCGATGATCACAATTAATGGTAATCTTTTGTAGTGTAATCATACGATATATATATATATATATATATATATATATAAATATATATATATATATATAAATATATATATATATATATAAATATATATATATATATAAATATATATATATATATAAATATATATATATATATAAATATATATATATATATATATATATATATATATATATATATATATATATATATAAATATATTAAAATTGTTCAAATAAGTAGGAGTAGATCATAAGAAGAAGCTGTGTTCAAATTTTCATAGTACCACAATTGATCTAGATTGAATCACAGTAAACTTGTCGAATAAACTGATCCATAGGATTCGAAGGCATTTATGGTGTAAATATATTTGATTGAGTTAATTTCGAATGGTAAATATTATAAATGATACTAAAAGCCGTTTAGAAAAGAATTGTATAATTGAAATTATTGGTCTCGTTAAAGATTAGTATACGATCCATCCAACACGTTATCGATACAAGCATAATTGTCAGATTATACATATTACAACAATCAGTTTCCGGACTGTGATAGTACCCTCTAATGGATCTATTATCTGTATAAGTTAAATATGCTCACTGGATTCTTAATTATCTTTTGTAAGATATAAGAACTACCTTCGAGTGAGTTCTTTAATGGACGTTTACGTGAACAAATAACAAAAAGCTGTAGTAAAAAAAGAAAGAAAAAAGGGACTTTTGCAGTTAATGTCTCAATAGGCCTACGTGTTTGCTAATTAATTTCGGAAAACAAACTTCCGAAGCAGATTTAATGTTTCTTATTCTAGGTGCACTCTGACCAGGTGGGTTTAATGGAGAAAAGCTGTCGCAATCGAAAGAAAGAAATCGAAAGAAAGAAATTTATTTTTGTTGCCCTTATGTGGCGAGAACGATTTACTGTAAAATCTGTGCGACCGACAATATCAGCATGTTCATCGTATCGTCCACTTTTTTGACCCAATAAACATTATGACAACATGTCCTAGCATGGTCCTATACAAGCACCGCTTTCATAACACTATACTGTACCAACAACCCATATCATAGTCTACATTCGATCAGTCGAACCACGCCTCCGAAGAATCATACTACAACTTATAAACATCAGAAATAATTTTCGATCTAATAATGACGTTTTGTGGTAAAAATCATCTTTATTACACGTAAATAAAAGAGCTGTTTCCTTTAAGGGAACTCTAAAACAGACAACTTACGAAAAACATCCAGTATTATTGTTTTATTGTTCAACAACATCCTTAAGTGGATGTTTTATTTGATAAGATGAAAAAATAAGTGGTTTTCCCTTAATATATTGATTTAGCATTTCGATATTGTTACATCATTCATACATCTAAATTGCGCAGTGCTTTTCACACTGAACAAATAAAACAACTTTGGTTTTTTTTCTTAAAGCACGCGGTAAATGGAAATGCATTATCTTTTTAAAACTTTCTCCATTAAACCAAAACAGGCCTACTCTACACGAAGAAATACAAAATGACTACTCAAATGTAAACGAAAATTCTTTGATTTATTGATCTTTCGAAAGAATCAATTAAGAAAACCACTTTGGGCGTTAAATGCACCCAGGGTACCTCATATATAAAGAATAGCAAGATAAATGCGATCCAGGGGCGTATCCAGGATTTTCCAATAGGGGGGGCGCCCGGCATGAATGATCGCCGTCCTGGGGGATGGGTCTAAGGGGAGGGGTGTACAATTTTTGCTTTCAAAGAAGGGCTGAAATGCAAAATGGTGTCATATGCATGGGCGGCGATCCGTACTTCCGAGTGGGGGGGGGGGGGGATATGACCTTGTTGACTATCTAAGCGTAGCGCCACCATGGGTTGGCGCGAAGCGTACAAGAAAATTTTGGGATTAACAAACCCTCTAGATGGCCGGAAACGGCACTTCCCGAGGTTTCCAAGCGGCATATACCCAACTTTAAAATAGGGATGTCATGTCCGAAATATCTCATAATCAGGATCCAAAATACTTTTTTTTTAAATTTCGGGTGTTATTTTGGGAAAATTGCCCCTGTCAATCTTGTTTCAGGCGCAACGTTAGAATGTTCGAGAGCTCTGTTATATTATTCGATGAAGAAAATGGCCTCATGCAGGCTATTATAGGCCTATACACATGCAATACACAATTACACATAGTTACATTCCTAGGTACCGATTGCTAGGGCATCCAGGTGAAACGTGTATTAAGCATTACCTTGGTTACATGAGATTCTCAGCTGTTCGAGGGAACATGTACGTGTGTAGGCCTACTATAGGGCCTATATGAATACTATAAGGGTGCATATATGTACTATATCAATACCGTGGGCGCAATAATACATTTTGTTGTTATAGGGCCAATGAAGCCTACAGTCAACTATTTTTGCTTTATAAAGACGCTTTATTTGAAAAGATCGCACTGCGTTTATGGTAGGCGAGAAATGAAGCTAAAAAAGAGCCGTACATTAACGAAGATGCATAAATGTAGGCATGAAAATATTCTTATCCCTGGCATTTGGCGGGGGGGGGGGGGGATATGGTGCATTACATCCCCTCCACCCATTTTCATGGGGGGATATATCCCCCCTCCACCCAGGATCGCCGCCCATGGCCATATGTGATCCATTTTTCGACCTTAATAATAAGCAACATTTCCAGTAAATATGGACACAAAATGCACAATTTAGTATGGCTGGCATGTCATTTAGTGTTTATAGTGATAATACAAACACAATTACCATCTATGTTTCTAAAACTATTATGCCGCCGAACTTCGCCAGAACCTTTCTTTGGCAAACAAGAAATAAAGCATACGGGAGGGAGGGGGGGGGGGGGGGTTGAGCGATCACCGACATCTCACATAAAGGTCGTCATCAATTTTTTTTTCTTTTGCTAAACTTTTTGTTTGTTTTTGGTGACGGCCAATAGGGGGGCGCGCGCCTGTTGCGCCCCCCTGGATACGCCCCTGCGATCTCATGAATTAGTACTGTGTATTGACGTGTTAGGATATGGAATGTATCTCAAACAACTTTAAGCTTCTTGTAACTTTGTTTATTTCGCACAATTACACCTCATTCATAAGAACTCTACATGTATAGCTCTCCGTATTTTCCATCCACCCGTCAGAAACAATTAAAGTATATGTTTGTACTTGTTCTGTCTTACGTAATCAACCATTTGTAGAAAATGCCATTTCAGACGGTATTGTTTTTTAGAGGGCATTCCTTCTTTGACATAACGCAAATTGATCGCGCCTATGTCCCCATTTCCATTGTTATTGGTCCTTTAGAACACCGTGTTCGTAAACGTATTAGAGGTGTGTTGTTGTTCGACCAATTATGTTAATGTTAATACCAAGCCACCGTAGTAAAGTTGTCTATAATGCGAGATATCATTTTCAGATATTCCATGCAACTTAACTGTACTAGTGGTGTTAACTGAACTTTTAATAAACCCACTTTCATTAATAAAAAAAAAAACGATTATCGGCAACATTTGACAAAATAAAATGCTATAACATTAATTTTAATAACACTTTACATCAATTCTTCTATAGTTTCATATTCTGAATGAGTTCTAGTTTTTGTGACTCTGAAACATGTAAAGGCAAAGTTCTTCGTTATCAAATCCAGGTTTACTACTATTCATGAACCAGCTGGTAACAATTTGAATAATGTTACTGATAAAACCGATGTGAATCTTTCAAAATACGTCTCATACCGCAGCATTCTCCTTCCATATATCAACTGGTCATATGCCAGTTTTGTACGTATTTTTTACTTAACGGCAACAAAAAAGAACAAAAATAAATAAGGAAAGGAAAACACATGGACTCGTCCACTTCAGGTTAAGAGACCTCAATATACGTAACAAGAACTAAAAGGGTAAACTGGTTGATATACAAATACTGATACCAACTACACAATTGACACAAACAAAATGTATGCGAATTCACTTCCATTTACAAATTAACGTGAAAATGTGTTGTGGAAAATAGTTCTATATAGCGTTCCAAGAATAATTACAAACTTTGCTTGCTGCAATAAAATAATTTTGCCATCCCTGACCGATAGTGCTTATTCATAATAGCGTAAAGCCATGGATTTATTGCAGAGTTTAACAAAAGTATGATCAAAGCGACCGATAAAAAGAACCAATCAACGGTTACGACAAATTTGAACAGCAATAAGAAATTTAGTGGTAGCCAACAGATCAAGAAAACCGATACCAATAACATCAGATTTCTTGCGACTTTTCTTAGTCTCGAATCGTTGATGATTTGGCCCCTTCGTACTGCTCCAGTTTGTCCCTTAATAGACAACACGACTGAAGATGGTCCAGTGGAAGTGATAACAGCAACGTCTCCATCACGTGTCCTGTCAGTTCCCCTGGAAGTTTTTAAATTGTAATCCAGCTTGTCATCTACCGCCGTTTCATTTTGAGTGGTTTCCGTATGATAGTGACTGTACGAAGTACGACTCGAATTAGCCTCATCGTGCAATTGAAGCGATATCGTTTTGAGCGTTAAGTTTAGTTTGATGAGAAAAAGAACGTTGACGGATAATAAGATAACAAAAGGTAAAATAAAATCTAGCAGAAATCTGGCTGACGAAGTAACCATAGCAATAGTTAGATTTGAATCACTAGTCGACGGTGCCAAGACCTGCACTGTTACCTGGTTGACTACAGAGTAAAAACAGCTATATATAAAACTGATAACCCACGTGACGGTTAGGCGTCTACGAGCGATGGAGTGTGTGTTCTGTACTGTATAGAGTAAAGGATCGGCGACGAGAAGATACCGGTCATAGGTCATAGCGACGACAATAAAAATAGACAGAAAGATCGGAAATCTGACCAGCCATTCGTAGATAATGATCAATGTCACACCTAGTTCGTATGGAACTTTATTCCGTATACCAATACCTGGCGTTACGAGTAAGCCAACCAGAAGGTCAGCAAAGGCGAGATTCGCTATGTACAAATTGAACGGCAACTTACGTATTGCAGTCGTCTTTCGATATATTATGAGTACGACGGTATTTTCAAAGACAGTAAAAATAGCAGCAATTAAATAGGCTAGTACAATGGTAACATTCTGTACGATTTCAGATTCTCCACTGTATCCAATTGTCTCATTAAAACCTGCAGTTGTATTACTACTCGGGGAATGTACGGTGCAGTTCAATGATTCCAACATCTTACTCGCTAAAGGCTCTCTATAACGTGAGAACGATTATTGTGGTGCGTCGAAAAACAAAAATCAATCTTTGGACTGAGAACTCAAATATGTTGAACGATTCACATAATATCAAAATCAGCTTCAGCTTCAGCCTCTGCTAAACATGAGCTTGATATCACTATAAACGTATACTGATGTCGTGAACTATGAAGAGACCTCTTTATGAGCTCTGCGTAATGTGGGTAAGTGGTGCACAGTATATATTTCTTCAATTACTGTTTTGATTGGATGAAATGTGTACATTTGGTTAGTAACAGTTATTGATAAGATGCAATTTGTCAAAATCGTTGGAGTGGAAGGGAGATATTATAGCACTTAAATTAACAATTTATTAACAGTTTAAATTACCCACGAGAAGAAGTCACGCAAAAAGGGGTGACAAAGAGTTGTCTACCTGCGTTAAATATATCAACCAAGAGTAATGTGCGTGATACATTATTAGTCACTTAATTGAGAGATCAAGAACGTTGAGCAAGCGAGAGAATAGAAAAGGAAAAAGGCAGAAATAACAAACGCATACGCTTCTAACCGTAGATATTTAAACAAAAAACTTCGAATAGAAACCGTTTATTAGAGACTGACCATAATGAATATTGTATAGTAAGTGATTAAACTATATATTATGCAAATTTTGTGAGTAGCACAAATATTTCTCTCCACAATTTTAACCCACACGTGTCATAATGTGTTAGTATGATGGTTGAAGAAATACTAGACCTGATGGATGAGAGGAAAAGTTCAAAATCCGAAGAGGAGTACCAGCGTAAAGACAAGGAAACGAAATGTAAAAGAGCCAAGGAGGCATGGTATAAATCAAAATGCGAGGAGATTGAAGACCTGGAAAAGAGGCATGACATAAAGAGGAAGCATGAAAATGTCAAAGATCTTACTGACAGAGGAAGGCACATAAATTAAGAACACAGGCAGCTGTAGAAAATCACATGATGGGAACATGCTGTTTGAAAAAGAGAGCATTAACAAGAGATGGGTGGAATACATCTGCAATCTATAAAGTGGTGTAGGGAGACCTGAGCGAACACCACTGGAGAACCCACAAGGACCAGATATACTCATCGAAGAAGTAGAGGAAGCAGTGAAGAATCTTAAGAATGGTAAAACACCTGGTTGTGATGGAATTAGAGCTGAGGAGCTGAAGGCATTGGACTACAAAGGAATGGAGATGCTAGCGTCACTCTTCATTGAGCTGTATAGGTCTAGAGAGCTCCCAAAAGAACTCAAGCACTCACAATTCATCACTATTCACAAAAATACTACTGAGCATCATCATACGTCGAAATGCAAGGACTATTGGGCAACAGATAGGAGACACCCAATTAGGATTCAGACCTGGAATGGGAACTAGAGAAGGTCTTTTCAATTTCCGCATCATTCTTGATAAATATTTTGAGATCGGTCAAGAAGTACACATATGCTTCATAGACTACCAAAAGGCTTTCGACAGGGTATAACATAAGGACATTATGAACTCACTTAAGAAACTGGACATTGATGAGAATGATCTCAAGTTGATACAGACATTATACAGCGTCAGTCAAATTTGAGGAAGGACAGTCGGATGTATTCACCATAGAACGGGGGGTCAGACAAGGGTGTGTTTTATCTCCGAAGCTGTTCAATCTGTACACAGAAACCATCTTCAAAGAAATAGCAGACCTGAAGGGTGTTAGCATCGGTGGACGGAATGTGAACAACCTGCGATATGCAGACTACACAGCACTCTTGGCAGAGAATGAAGACCAACTGCAAAGAATAGTGAATGAGGTTAAAGAAAGGAGTGAGAGGATGGGCCTGAAAATGAACACGAAGAAGACAAAAGTCATGCTAGTCAGTCGGTTAGACGAGGGGAAGGAGCTGAATATCAAAGTGAACGGAGAACTACTAGAACAGGTGAAGAGCTTCAAATATCTTGGACAAACGATAACCGATGATGGCCGCTGTGATAAAGAGATCAGGTCACGCATAGAAATTGCAAGAGGCTCCTTCATAAAGCTTGAAGACGTGCTGACTAGTAAGAACATAAAGCTTGCAACAAGGAAAAAAATGGTGAGATGCTACGTCCTTTCAACCCTGCTGTATGCTTCAGAAACATGGACACTCTCTAAAGAGACAGAAAATAAGATTGAAGCCTTCGAGATATGGCTGTATAGAAAGCTGCTGAAAGTGTCCTACAAAGACAGGATGAGCAATGAGGAGGTACTTAACAGAGTGAGCGAAGAGAGGAAGCTACTATCAGAGCTGAAAAACAGAAAGATGCAGTATATGACGACGAAGATGATGATACATTACAGTGTATTCAATGACCAGCTTTTTATATTTCTGATTTCCACCCAGACGAACGTAATGTGCAAGAAAAGAGGACATTTCAACGTCGAATTGGTTGTTTCGATGCGACCAATTCGTCGGGATTTGATGCAGCGTGTGTTTGAAATTTCGCAGCCATTTACTAACGCCCATGGCGCACCGGTGCATATTGGCGACCCAGGTAAAGTTAAGGTATCTGTTTGTTTTTGGTTTAGTGGCGCATATATCACAGCAAAAGCTGAAAGATTAGATTAGATTAGCTTTATTAAACCACGAGGGTAATTGCATGCTTGTATAAAATATGATATGAGATACAAACATTAAAATATGAAAACCTAAAACGTACAGTACAAACAATTGTAAGAATATGAAATCATAAGACATTTTAAACAGGATATGAGATACAAACATTAAAATATGAAAACCTTAAACGTACAGTATCAAACAATTGTAAAATATGTGAACATAAGACATTTTAAAACATGCCGTAAAACAATATACAAAGCTCAAGACAATGGAGAGAGTACAGTCGGAACAGAAGAAACAGCCAGACGAGATCTAACGTTGAAATGCTGCAAATACATTGAGCGATGTTGTATGTCTTATAACATACCAATCATAGCTTTACTGAAGGGTATATAAAGTAATTACTTTGGAAAGGTTTTCAGTTAATTCGTAATCATTATAGGTCTTAAGAAATATGTTCAAAATGTTTTCCATACCTAATAATGATTCAAAAGATTTATATTTATTTTTCAGCTATACTTGGTATCATTGATTTGAGCTTAGATGAGTGTTATGGATGCAAGACTAACTTAGTACCTGGGGAAGTACCTGTCTTCTGGGCTTGTGGATTAACAGGGTTAGAAGCCAAATTACATCAGTAAGACCGAAAGAAAGATACTATTCAAGAGAACGGACCTAACACAGGCTAGACACGAAAGTGAAATTTGTCGAGGCCTAACGGTCGTAAACAAAACAGAGAGATTTGATTGGCGCATGATCTGTAGGGCGGGGCTGGCCAATTATGTTGAAGTTTGTAGAATCTACGGACTCGTTAAAAAATCTGGCAAATTGTATTCAGCTCAAAATGTCTAACGACAGATAACTCAATTAAAATATTGAATATTGATATGTAAATTGCAAAGAACGGTGTCATTTTCACTGTGCTTTTAGTGTGGTAAGCTGGAAAGGTCAAAGTTTAAATTTGGCAAACATGTACTGACACTTTAACTGACACTTCGTTGTTATACACGGTTGCGGTTCTGGAAGCAACTATAAATTCTAAATGTATTCAGTGATTACGTCATGTTTTCATAAAAATCTTCATCATTTTTGTGATGACTCGTTATTCACTGCCTGAAATATGATTTATGATGAGATACAATATTGTTCTAACAATACATCGCTTACATTTTGATCTCTCTGGAAGTCCAATTGGTGAACATGATATCATATTGCCTACCGATCAAACATTCCACAAATGCATGATGAACATTTGTTAAACGATTTCAAGGCCCATATACCCCCTCAAGAAAGATTGACTACATGATGTCAACCATATGGCATATAAACAAAGAGAGATGTAGCAATATATATTACAATAGAATAATTTAACAGCCCGTTTCTGTCGCGGGGTCAGTTTATAAGTGGGAGGACGCAAATCACGAAGTGAGAACACGAGTTGCAGTAAAGTAAATTTATTCACTTTAATGTACAGGAGATGTAGGACACAAAAAAAGCCCGGGATGTTGAACTGGCATTCACCCGGCGGTTTTGCCTGGGCACCTTGGCGTTGACACCGATGAGACTACGAACGACAGCTCAGTTACAAATCTTGGGAACACGAAGTAGCCCAGTTAATATTAAAATGATGGGAACACGAAGTAGCCCAGTTAATATTAAAATGATGGGAACACGAAGTAGCTCAGTTAATATTAAAATGATGGGAACACGAAGTAGCCCAATTGAAATACTAACCAATAACCAATAAGGAACACGAAGCCCCTTATAGTCTCCTCGCTGAGCGTCCACTCACTAGCAGAAAACCACTTGCCTTAATGGCAGCACGCTAACATATAGTACCCAGCATAGCTAAACATTACGTAATACAACATGCAATTGATAAACTAAGTGATGCAGATACTTCACTTAGACACTAGCCTTGTCCCCGGAAATACCTTTAACGCTCACAATGACTAATCTAAATGTCTCAGGGTGGCCTTACCCAAACGGAAATAGCTTAAACGTGCCCTGACCTGTGACAGTTACATCGTTGTCAAAACAGGTTTCCATTAAAATCAAAGCAGTTGAAAACATTATGTCGTAGCATGGTCATATACAAGCACCGCTTTCATATCGGTACTGTACCAACAACCCATACCCATAAACATCAGAAACAATTTTCGATATAATAATGACGTTTTGTGGTGAAAAGCATATTTATTGCACGTAAATAAAAGGGGCTGTTTCCTTTAAGGGAACTCTAAAACAGACAGCTTTCGAACATCCGGCATTATTGTTATATTGTTAAACAACATCCTTAAGTGGATATTTTAATTGATAAGATGTAAAAATAAGTGGTTTTCACTTAACATATTGATTTAGCATTTCGATAATGTTACACCATGCATACATCTAAATTGCGCAGTGCTTTTTACACTGAACAAATAAAACAACTTGTTTTTTTTTTTCTTAAAGCACGCGGTAAATGGAAATGCATTATCTTTCTTCTCCATTAATCCAAACAGTCCCTCTCTGCAAGAAGAAATACAAACTTAACACAGATTAATATCCAGATATTATGGACTTTTGTCAAATGTAAACGAAATTTTTTGGATTTATTGATCTTTCAAAAGAATCAATTAAGAAAACCACTTTGGGCGTTAACTACATCCTCGGTTCCACATATATAAAGAATACCAAGATAAGTGCGATATCATGAATTATTACTGAGTATTGACGCGTTAGGATATGGAATGTATCTCAAATTTAAGCTTCTTTTACGTTTGTTTATGTCGCACAATTACACCTCATCAATAAGAACTGCTATATAGCTCTCCGTATTTCCCATCCACCCGTCAGAAACAATTAAAGTATATATTTGAAATTGTTCTGTTTTCGGTATAATCAACCATTTGTAGACAAAGCCATTTCAGACGGTATTGTTTTTTAGAGGGCATTCCTTCTTTGACATAACGCATATTGATAGAGCCTATGTCCCCATTTCCATTGTTATTGGTCCTTTTAGAACACCGTGTTCGTAAACATATTAGAGGTGTGTTGTTGTTCGACCAATTATGTTAATATTAATATCAAGCCACCGTAGTAAAGTTGTCTATAATGCGAGATATCATATTCAGATATTTCATGCAACTTAACTGTACTAGTTGTTTTAACTGCACTTTTAATAAACCCACTCTCATTATCAAAAAAAAAAAACGATTATCGGAAACATTTGACAAAATAAAATGCTGTAACATTAATTTTAATAACACTTTACATCGATTCTTCTATAGTTTCATATTCTGAATGAGTTCTAGTTTTTGTGACTCTTAAACATGTAAAGGCAAAGTTCTTCGTTATCAAATCCAGGTTTACAACTATTCATGAACCAGCTGGTAACAATTTCAATAATGTTACTGATAAAACCGATGTGAATCTTTCAAAATACATCTCATACCGCAGCATTCTCCTTACATATATCAACTGGTCATATTCCAGTTTTGTACGTATTTTTTACTTAACGGCAACAAAAAAGAACGTAAAAAAAATAATAAATAAGGAAAGGAAACACATGGACTCGTCCAATTCAGGTTAAGAGACCTCAATATACGTAACATGAACTAAAAGGGTAAACTGGTTGATATACAAATACTGATACCAACTACACAATTGACACAAACAAAATGTATGCGAATTCACTTCCAATTACAAATTAACGTGAAAATGTGTTTTGGAAAATAGTTCTATACAGCGTTCCAAGAATAATTACAAACTTTGCTTGCTGCAATGAAATAATTTTGCCATCCCTGACCGATAGTGCTTATTCATAATAGCATAAAGCCATGGATTTATTGCAGAGTTTAACAAAAGTATGATCGAAGCGACTGATAAAAGGACCCAATCAACGGTTACTACAAATGTAAACAGCACTAAGAAATTTAGTGGTAGCCAACAGATCAAGAAAACCGATACCAATAACATCAGATTTCTTGCGACTTTTCTTAGTCTTGAGTCGTTGATGATTTGGCCCCTTCGTACTGCTCCAGTTTGTCCCTTAATAGACAACACGACTGAAGATGGTCCAGTTGAAGTGATAGCAGCAACGTCTCCATCACGTGTCATGTCAGTTCCCCTGGAAGTTTTTAAATTGTAATCCAGTTTGTCATCTACCGCCGTTTCAGTTTGAGTGGTTTCCGTATGATAGTGACTGTACGAAGTACGACTCGAATTAGCCTCATCGTGCAATTGAAGCGATATCGTTTTGAGCGTTAAGTTTAGTTTGATGAGAAAAAGAACGTTGACGGATAATAAGATAACAAAAGGTAAAATAAAATCTAGCAGAAATCTGGCTGACGAAGTAACCCTAGCAATAGTCAGATTTGAATTACTAGTCGACGGTGCCAAGACCTGCACTGTTACCTGGTTGAGTACAGAGTAAAAACAGCTATAGATAAGACTGATAACCCACGTGACGGTTAGGCGTCTACGGGCGATGGAGTGTGTGTTCTGTACTGTATAGAGTAAAGGATCGGAGACGAGAAGATACCGGTCGTAGCTCATAGCGACGACAATAAAAATAGACAGAAAGATCGGAAATCTGACCAGCCATTCGTAGATAATGATCAATGTCACACCTAGTTCGTATGGAACGTTATTCCGTATACCAATACCTGGCGTAACGAGTAAGCCAACCAGAAGGTCAGCAAAGGCGAGATTCGCTATGTACAAATTGAACGGCAACTTACGTATTGCAATCGTCTTTCTATATATTATGAGTACGACGGTATTTTCAAAGACAGTAAAAATAGCAGCAATTATATAGGCTAGTACAACGGTGACTCTCGGTACGATTCCAGACTCTCCACTGTATTCAACTGTCTCATTAAAACAAGCTGCAGTTGTATAACTCGGGGAATGTACGGTGTTCAATGATTCCAACATCTTACTCGCTAGTAAAGGCTCTCTATAACGTGAGAACGATTATTGTGGTGCGTCGAAAACAAAATCAATCTTTGGACTGAGAACTCAGATATGTTGAACGATTCACATAATATCAAAAACAGCTACAGCTTCTGCTAAAATGAGCTTGATATCACTATAAACGTATACTGATGTCGTGAACTATGAACATACCTCTTTATGAGCTCTGCGTAATGTGCATAAGTGGTGCCCGGTATATATTTCTTCAATTACTGTATTGATTGGAGTGGACGGTAGATATCATAGCACTTAAATTAACAGTTTATTAACAGTTTAAGCTACCAGGCGCGTATCCAGGATTTTCAAACCCGGGGGGCGCGAATTACTATCTAAGCGGAGCGCCACCATCGGTTGGCGCGCAGCGTACAAGAAAATTTCTTATTTTGATACCCCCCAGATCACCGGAAAAGGCACTTCTCGGGCTTGAAATGACCAACCAGATGTACACTTTTTGCCTGAGAACCAAGTATTTCCTAATAGTTTTTTTTCCATCCATAACCTTTTTGAAGATTGTCAACCCGGCACACATCATGTTCGACCTGATCGCATCTCCTGTGGGTCTTTGCTTTTGTAGGTGATTCTACGTCACGGCCCACAATACCCGTCAGCCCCACTTTTCAAGGTTTTAAGCCCCATATTTGTTCCGAATTTGAAAATTCACATTTCTCGTGAATAAACTCACTTCAAAACATACCCATAATGTTGTACAAAATTTCATCTATGGACAACCAATATAGAAAAACTTCCTTGAACCCCTAACAGACTGGTCAAAATTGCACGAGTAGAGGGAAGTGTGATGCAGAATGTTGGTCAGAAATTGTCGAAAATTCAGACACAGTTAATTGATTGGTGTACAAATATTAAAACCTGTTATAACTGCTATTATAAAACTTGGTTGAAGGAAATGAAAAAATAGCAGATATTTCCGAAACCGAACACTATACACATAGGCGTAGGAGGCGCGGCGGAAGTGGCGGAGCTAGGGGTATTTGTCAGGAGGAGCGAGAATGGTCTGTAGGGGCGCTTTCAACACTTTCTAAGCGGAGCGCCACCACTGGTTGGCGCGCAGCGTACAGAAAATTTTTGAGTAAAGATACTCCCTAGATCGCCGGAAATGACCTTTTCCGGGCCTGGCTAATTTGCAGATAAACGAAGAATAAATAGGTGTCATCTCCAAATTACACCAACAAAATGTGATAAATGTCAATAAGTAGATGAGAGCGCAATAAAAAAGTCAATAATCTAGAATAAGTAAAAAGTGGTAAAGAGCTGAAAAACGCGCCAGCAGTCCATTTGAGTCCGTCAGGGGGGGGGGGGGGCATGCGCCCCCTGACCGTATGGACGCTCCGCCACTGCGCGGCGGGGGTGTAGCCCCTAATTCGCCATTACTAATGTAAAAGAGAGTTTTGACATAATTGGACCTCCATGCATGCTTTTTATACATCTACATGAGACATGTCGTTGTTTACATTAGCATCCCGCGGTATACTGCGCAATTTGAACGGACCGTACGGTACATGATGGCATGCGATGTATTAACCGATGCTTGCTTATATGATATTGACATTAAGACGTTGAACGCGCGCTCGGCGCGCGAAAATTTTGGGTTATTTTTTCAGGCAAGTCGGACAGTTTTGAGGCTTTTCATCCTGGAACGCCATTTTCATGCTCACTGATATGATGTGATATCTGCTGTTTGCGTCACAAATTCGAACAGGCGCGTAGCGAGGAATTTGCCAAAGGAGGGCGAAGCCTGTAGGCAAATTATCTCAGCGTAGCGCCACCACAGGTTGGCGCGAAGCGTACAAGAAAATTTTGGCCGAAAATGCCTCCCAGATCGCTGGAAATGGCACTACACAGGACCATTTGTTAGCGCGAAGCGTATACAAGCAAATTATGGCCGAAAATGTCTCCCAGATCGCTGGAAATGACACTTCCCAGGCCTTGTAAGTTGCATCTAAGCACTTTCTATTTTGAAATTACTTAGCGATATCATTTAAAACAATGCTGAATGGGGGGGGGGGGGGCGGGCGGTCGCCCCCATCCCAAAAATCGTCATGTTCCCCAACGACACGATCGAGTTCGAGACCAGCCACAGTTGGTTTGATAGCACAATTCTACACACGCGTTATGATAGACCATATATAGTATATATATAGATCATTAGTGAGAGAGGAAAATGGAAACGTCAAAAAATGGAGTTGTCGGTGTAAGGGGTAGGGTGAGTCAAACTTTTACGAAATCATTGATCCGTCACTGGCTACCCCTCAGCGCTGTAATGATGTCACTGTTCCTCTTTCTCTTCCCGGTGTCTTCGCGTTTTTCTTTTACTCCCTCTTTTTCTCCTTTTTCTCTCTTTCTTCTTTTTCTTTTCTCTTCCTTCCTCTCCTCCTCTTCTTTTTTCCCCTCTTTCTTCCTTTTTTCTTCTTTTTTTTTCTCTCCTCTTTTTCTTACCCGGGGGGCGCGCGCCCCCAACGCCCCCCTGGATACGCACCTGGCTACCCACGAGAGGAAGTCACGCAAAAAGGTGGGGGGGGGGGACAAAGAGTTGTCTACCTGCGTAAATATATCAACCAAGAGTAATGTTCGTGATACATTTTTAGTCACTTAATTGAGAGATCAAGAACGTTGAGCAAGCGAAAGAATAAAAAAGGAAAAAGGCAGAAATAACAAACGCATATACGCTTCTAACTGTAGATATTTATAAAAAAAAACATAATGAATATTGTATCGTACTAAGCGATTAAACAATATATATTAGGCAAAATTTGTGAGTAGCACAAATATTTATCTCCACAATTTTAACCCACACGTGTCATAATGATTTGGTATGATGGCTAAGGCATGAAAACGAAGTGTTGAAATGCCCTCATCCATTTATTTTCAGTCTTATTTAATCGATGATTAGTGAAAATTAAAGATCACAGGGGAATTATGGGATTATGGGAGGGGTTTCTTGACATTCCTAGAAACTCTAATTCTTCTTTCCCAGTTAGAATAGCGAGCAAGAAAATCGACGCAAATCGCCACAAGGCGAGCGGTTACTTAAATGAGCCCAATAATAGAAGCTACGTAACTTTTAAGCTTTTGAAGAACTAGTTTGAATTCGACTTTACTAAAAAAACGCACCTTGCTTTTTTATTTCATTTATAATAAATATGTTAATTTAAAAAGCCCTAACAAACAATGGTGAACTTTAGGTATTTGTCACATAAGAACTCCTCCTTATTCTAGGAAATGGATTACAGAATTCCCATGTAGCTTGTGTTGTCATTGGGGCAGAAGGTCTTAACGCTACATTCCTAGTACAATTAATCAATAATTTGATCAGTATAAAATTATTTCCGTTCAAGCGATGATGACTTAATATAACTATAGCCTATCTTTTACTAGGCCTTTATTAATATTTTTTACTACACTTTGAAGACCGTTTCTCCATGCAGAGATGCAGCAAGTTATGAAAATTACAATCGATAAAGGCCTACTTCAGAAAAACAGAATGGGATATGCGCATGCCAATTCCGTCTAAAGTTGGTGACCGATTGAACAATTTAACAAACTAAACAAGATACGTTACACCTGCGAACAACACAGCTACCTCAAACGTAAACAAAACACAACTATTCGAGGACACGGATAAACAACAATGATACATTCCATTTGAACATATTTGTACCATTTGAGACAATAGGGACACAAAACACACACACACGTTTCTCCACACGTGTCTCAAAGCTCAAACAATATAAACACAAACTGTACTTTGTAGTCAGTGTATTAACTTAAATGTTTTGTCACACTGCAAGTTGATTGGTCGTTCCGCCATGCATGGCGGTACTTCCATGTTTGACCTTTGTAACGGTAATCGCCCACAGATTTCCAGGCTCGGGCTATGAGTCTTGCGTCAATTTGTTCGGTTGAGCAAGAGCTTTTACGGCAACTCCGTGCGATTTTGGACTAATATAGACACCTACAGACTAGGATAAACTATATCACGTAAGTAATGCAAGTGTACAGGTGGGTCTAACACGTGTATATGCAAACTGTTTCGCTGTAGGTTAAATCCTTTTGCTATAAAAGTTGCATCGTTGAGACTGTAAAGCTAGTTACGACAGAATTAGCATGGCAGCAAAGGGCTTTCAATATTCTGACATGTTAACAAACTAGCCTCATTTCCACACGTACTGCAGGTATTAACATGTAACTATACTGGAAGTATCATGCATGCAGCACAGAGAGGGAGAGCTGTCAAAGTGCGGGTCGTATAACTAAAAGTGTAAAGTCAGCAAGCATACATGCAAGTGACCAATCACCCATGGATTTTGTATCATAGCGCTTAGTTGATCTGTAAAAAGCCGCAATGACAATGCGCATGATTGCGGGCACTCATAAAAGGGCTCATATTGTAATATGGTCATCAAATGTCGTCAAACAGAGGTGCTATGCAGGGTATATGAAGTTAAGAAACTTTTGGTATGGTTTCAGAATTTATAAATGATAAATTGACAACTTCTGTCTAAAAGTTCGATCTGGGCAAAGTTAGACAACACTGTAAAAAAAATATAAGTATATATGTATCCCTATTTGTAAAGAATGTGATATACCTGTCATAGCCTTAAACAATGTAAACAGTGTCATATGATATATGTTTGGAATAGTTAATCTCCTTTCATTCATAGCACAGGCATCAGCTGACAAACATCACTGGTAGAGGAACCATTTAGACTCTCCGTTATGAGGCTCTTGACCATTGTATAGATATATATTTGTGATGCGCCCTCCCTTGAGATCCTCGTGAACACTATCACAAATGTTACCATCATGGATGGACACTTGCAAGAGACCAATTGTGAACATGAGTTAAGCAAGGCAGTATTCACACCAGCATCTTTTCGGAAGGAGTTAAGAGAAGGGAAACAGTACAAGCAGAGCACAGCGGGTATTTGTGCAGGTACGGATATATCATCCGATACTATATGATTGAAGGACACCCCTACCCCCCCCCCCCCAATAAAAAACCGCCAGTGTCCTGCTTTGTCATTTTATTAAAAGTGTCATATCTCCTTAACAGAGCATGCTATCATGGTAGTTTCTTCACTGTCCTTTTGTCTTTTTGTGCTCTTTCATACAAAGCAGACATGTCAAACACCTGAACCAATCCTTTAATAAAGGTTAAAATATTAGGCTGCTTCAGTTGGAATTAATAAACAGCAGAGAAATTCGTTTGTTGATCAATCAAATGTGTCACATGTTAGTTTTATCTTATGTAAACGAGATTAGCTAATTTACATGCAATTGCATTTCAAATCCATTTCATTCCAGGATATGTTCAGGCAAATGTATTCATGTTGCCTTCGGAGTACTTCACCGACTTCCAGCAATTTTGTTTAGACAATTTCGGTCCCCTCCCCTTACTCTTAGCATCGGCTAAAGGGCAATTCGAAGCTCCGATTCTAACAGTCGATGAAAGCTCTGATATAAGGTACGTTACGATTACAAATGCGTTACAAGGTAATTTCGTTTTTAATTTTATTCATGCAGAGGATTTATTGTTAAGCGTGTGTCCATTAAACTAGTTTTAAGATTGACAAAACCTCATATTGATGAAGGTACATCACGCAAGCCAACAGCAGTAGCACTTATTTCGGTCACGTTAGTACTTGATTTTGTTGTAGAAGTTTAGTATCGGTCTATTATGAATTATATTTTGCAGCAATCGTTATCTTGCAATAATATCTCTTTTTATCATGTCACAGAACGGACATTCCTGCATACAAGGTTTTTAAGAATGGAGAGCATATAACAACGAAGCAAGACCTTCTGGAGTATACCGATGTGCTAAAGAATTATTGTTTTTTCTATGTGGGATGCAGTTTTAGCTTCGACAGACTGCTCATTTCAGCGGGTATACCGTTAAGGTATACTGATGGAAAAGGAAGTGGAAATGTTAGTATGTACAAGGTATGGCCGATCATCAAATAAGATCCAACATGAACGTCACTCTTGTTCCTTTTTATCTTGAAAACTGAGACTAGAGACAACAGTGTCAAGTTAATTCTTATACCCTCAAATGCATAATTAAATGTTATTTTACTATTACACTATACCTTGGCTATAGTAGCTTATATCTTCTAAAGCACAAAAAACATATTTGAATGTTTAATGTAGGAAAATCACAATATGTTTCATTGATGTGTTTTGATGATGATGATGATGATGATGATGATGATGATGATGATGATGATGATGATGATGATGATGATGATGATGATGATGATGATGATGATGATGATGATGATGATGATGATGATGATGATGATGATGATGACGATGACGATGACGATGACGATGACGATGACGATGACGATGACGATGACGATGACTATGATGATGATGATGATGATGATGATGATGATGATGATGATGATGATGATGATGATGAAGATGATGATGATGACGATGACGAAGATGATGATGAAGATGATGTTGATGATGATGATGATGATGATGATGATGATGATGATGATGATGATGATGATGATGATGATGATGATGATGATGATGATGATGATGATGATGATGATGATGATGATGATGATGACGATGACGGTGACGATGACGATGACGAAGATGATAATGAAGATGATGATACATTACAGCGTATTCAATGACCAGCTCTCTTCATATTTCTTATTTCCACCCAGACGAACGTAATGTGCAAGAAAAGGGGACATTTCAACGTCGAATTAGTCGTTTCGATGCGACCAATTCGACGGGATTTGATACAACGTGTGTTTGAAATTTCGCAACCATTAACTAATGCTCATGGCGCACCAGTGCATATTGGCAATCCAGGTAAAATTAAGGTTTCTGTTTGCTTTTGGTTTTGTGGCGAATATACCACTGGTTCCCTGGCAACCTTCGACCTTGAGAAAACAGCTGAAATGCTCCAAATACATTGAGCGATGTTAAATGTCTTATAAAATACCTATCATAGATTTGCTAAAGGATATACTTCCCAGATTCATCACGAATGAACCGGCACTACCAGGGGCAGGTAATTAATTACATCAGCCTTTGAAAAAGTGTTCAATTAAGTCGCAAGTATAATATAGGTATTAAAAAAATATGTCAAAATATTTCCATACCTAATTATGATTCAAAAGATTTATATTTATTTTTCAGCTATACTTGGCATCAGTGATTTGAGCTTAGATGAGTATTATGGATGCAAGACTCACTTAGAACCTGGAGAAGTACCTGTCTTCTGGGCTTGTGGAGTAACAGGGTTAGAAGCATTGAAGTCATTCAGTAAGTAAAAGTATCAATTTGGCAAAGAATAGATTTGAATATGTTATTCACATTGTTTGATATGCCATAACACACGAAAAGCAACTTGAAACGTGATTCTTAAATTAAACTAATAATTATGTTAATGCTTTGATATGAAAAGATAATTAAAATGAGTTGTGATGCAACAATTTAAGTGATCGTAACGTATTTCACATATGGCTCTAAGAGGGGTTATTTCGTCAGTAAATTTCTCGGCTTCGTAATTTCTCCATTCAAGTGAGAAACGTCTACCGACACGGCTGACGCTTTTCAACAATATATAAGACCTTGATGACGATAGCTTACTGGTGAAACAAATGGAACTATAAATGCTCATTACTTATATATATATATATAAACACATTTCTTGGATGCAATCACTCTTGACTTTTAGAGCGGAATAAACGTCCACTTTTAGTATCTCTGGCATATTATAGCAAGAGTCAAAGTTGGTTTGTAGTAATCCATAATAATTTCATTGTATGATTATAGCGCAAGACTGAGCCATCAATACTCAAATTAAAATGTTAAAAAGTGGTTAGTTTCTGCTCTGCAATGATTTTGTAAACCGAGATTCGACAACATATAGCTTTCATTTTATCTTCATTTCACATGCTATTATGAGATGAAAGAGAGATCGTCTTTTTCTTGAAGAGGCTCTTAGCGGAACATCTCATGATACAATTTATCGAATAGTTATTCCAGCATTGTGTGAACTACATAAGGTCGGACTATTGTAAGTAATATGTCGTGTCATTGTCCGCACTTGTATTTAATGTAAATTATGTATATTTTTCCGTTATCAAGAGTCCGAAACCACGTTTAGTCATTGCGGTGGCTCCATGTTTATCACCGACCTAAAGTTAGTGGAAGACAAGAGTAGTCCATCATCTCTCCCGAAAAATCAGCCGAGAGTAACGTGGTTGACAGATGACCCACCTTTAGCAAGTGTTTTGTCCGAGGCTGCTTATCGGGAGTTGCAACAGCTTATAATGGACGTCAAAGACATACACGGTAATAAAGATCTTCCTGTCATACCTATACCACTTTATCTTTTAACATGTATAGGGACAATTATCTAAGACTTTTACTCTTCTCTGTGGTATCACATTTACATTCATTTATTCATTGTTATGGGATGTCGAAAGGCTCACGTGAAGCTTTATTCGTGCCCTATCATGTACAAGTTGTGCGCTCTACCATGAGCTACCCAGCCCAGGGATGGTGAAGATCCCTGTGGCAATATCTATGATGTGGAGCCATATAGCGGGCATACAGTGTTACCAGTGATGGTGAAGATCCATGTAGCAATATCTATGGTGTGGTGCGAGATAGAGGGCATACAGTGTTACCAGTGGTGGTGAAGATCCCTGTAGCAATATCTATGGTGTGGTGCGAGATAGAGGGCATACAGTGTTACCAGTGGTGGTGAAGATCCCTGTAGCAATATCTATGGTGTGGTGCGAGATAGAGGGCATACAGTGTTACCAGTGGTGGTGAAGATCCCTGTAGCAATATCTATGGTGTGGTGCGAGATAGAGGGCATACAGTGTTACCAGTGGTGGTGAAGATCCCCGTAGCAATATCTATGGTGTGGTGCGAGATAGAGGGCATACAGTGTTACCAGTGGTGGTGAAGATCCCTGTAGCAATATCTATGGTGTGGTGCCAGGCCGAGGACATACAGTGTTACCAGGGACCACACCCCTTTTCCATTCGATGTAACCCAGAAAGCGACAGGGAAGGGATTTTATGAGCGAAACTTCTAATTTTACTAAGTTATCATCAACTTTTTAGAAAACTCCAACAGTCTTAAAATACGAACATGCTTATTATTTAAGCTATGAGAAAAGTTAAATACTATGAAGAGCGACGCACGGTTATTTCATTTTTTTTGGCAGGAAAGCAAGGAAATGGTACTGAAACAGAGCGTTTTTTAAAGGAAGTTTTGTCCTTATCACATTCAAGATCAATTGGTATCATCATGGCAGACGTTAGCGCCTCAAATGAAGATTACGGAAGTGATACCAGTGATAGTCTTCCAGATTCACTAGCAATGGCATTGTATCTTCAAAGTCTTGATAAAATTGTCACTTGCTTCTGCGATCCCAACTTCGTTACGACTTTGCTCAAACAAATGAAGCAATTTCATGATGCAGGTAAGTGATCCCCTGACTTGATTGCAGTATACGAGTCTGTGCCCCTGAGTTTCAGTTTTATTTTGCATATCTATTGGAATATTTGTTATTGGCTGTGTACATCTTTATGTCTTTTGTGTTCATTATCCCCGCTATTATTAGCTTGAAATCGTACATTATGTAAAGACTAAACTGAAGTATACATTAGGTGCAGACGCTTTCCTTGTGAGTTTGATCGATGAGAACTTTAGACTCAGTAATGTACGACGTCACAGTGTCTCTTGATATGATAACCGGTTACTGATTATATTTTCCAATTAGGAAGGTCGTCGTTCCACTGTAGACTTTGCCACCGATATAACAACGCTTGTCCTTGCCATATTTTGCCTTACTCATATACATCTATCTATCTATCTATCTATCTATCTATCTATCTATCTATCTATCTATCTATCTATCTATCTATCTATCTATCTATCTATCTATCTATCTATCTATCTATCTATCTATCTATCTATCTATCTATCTATCTATCTATCTATCTATCTATCTATCTATCTATCTATCTATCTATCTATCTATCTATCTATCTATCTATCTATCTATCTATCTATCTATCTATCTATCTATCTATCTATCTATCTATCTATCTATCTATCTATCTATCTATCTATCTATCTATCTATCTATCTATCTATCTATCTATCTATCTATCTATCTATCTATCTATCTATCTATCTATCTATCTATCTATCTATCTATCTATCTATCTATCTATCTATCTATCTATCTATCTATCTATCTATCTATCTATCTATCTATCTATCTATCTATCTATCTATCTATCTATCTATCTATCTATCTATCTATCTATCTATCTATCTATCTATCTATCTATCTATCTATCTATCTATCTATCTATCTATCTATCTATCTATCTATCTATCTATCTATCTATCTATCTATCTATCTATCTATCTATCTATCTATCTATCTATCTATCTATCTATCTATCTATCTATCTATCTATCTATCTATCTATCTATCTATCTATCTATCTATCTATCTATCTATCTATCTATCTATCTATCTATCTATCTATCTATCTATCTATCTATCTATCTATCTATCTATCTATCTATCTATCTATCTATCTATCTATCTATCTATCTATCTATCTATCTATCTATCTATCTATCTATCTATCTATCTATCTATCTATCTATCTATCTATCTATCTATCTATCTATCTATCTATCTATCTATCTATCTATCTATCTATCTATCTATCTATCTATCTATCTATCTATCTATCTATCTATCTATCTATCTATCTATCTATCTATCTATCTATCTATCTATCTATCTATCTATCTATCTATCTATCTATCTATCTATCTATCTATCTATCTATCTATCTATCTATCTATCTATCTATCTATCTATCTATCTATCTATCTATCTATCTATCTATCTATCTATCTATCTATCTATCTATCTATCTATCTATCTATCTATCTATCTATCTATCTATCTATCTATCTATCTATCTATCTATCTATCTATCTATCTATCTATCTATCTATCTATCTATCTATCTATCTATCTATCTATCTATCTATCTATCTATCTATCTATCTATCTATCTATCTATCTATCTATCTATCTATCTATCTATCTATCTATCTATCTATCTATCTATCTATCTATCTATCTATCTATCTATCTATCTATCTATCTATCTATCTATCTATCTATCTATCTATCTATCTATCTATCTATCTATCTATCTATCTATCTATCTATCTATCTATCTATCTATCTATCTATCTATCTATATATTATAACAATGATAATTACAGAGTAACTCATTCTAAACCAAAAATATTTACCAACAGGATCGTCGCTTGGGAGTACACTCTATATTGCAGCCTGTCCAAATATGTCTGGAGATTCAAATATCGGTTACAAATCGTTTACGTCTGATGTTCATAAATACCTGTCCAACATCGAGAGTGCAGTCATGATAGAATCTCACGGTTCTAGTTTATCGATCACAGAAACTGATGTCGGTTACAAATCGATGTCGGAAACAAATATCGGTTACAAATCGTTTACGTCTGATGTTCATAAATACCTGTCCAACATCGAGAGTGCAGTCATGATAGAATCTCACGGTTCTAGTTTATCGATCACAGAAACTGATGTTAGTCATTTTAATTTGGATATCTTATTGTTAACCGCAAGCAAGACTCATGACAGTAACATTCCAGGTAGGCATGCTGTTATGGTTGGCATATATTTATCATGACGAATCGTAGTTGAATACCTGAATGAATATGTGAAGGAGGTCCATTCAGTTAAACAATAAATTCATATTAACAAATGTTTGCTCGATAGAAGTATGTTTCTTAACAATTAAATGTAACCATATCGAGACGGTTAAAGTTTGGAACTTATGTTTATTAACAATTGAATGAATGGTATATGATTAAGCAAAAGAAATTTATCTATCAAACGACGGTTTGAGTCTTGAGAAATGTTAGAGCCACTTAGCTCTTGATGCATTCTTGTTGTTACCATGGATTAGACGATATGATTCAGAAATTGTTATGAAAAATTAATCTGTTTCATCTTCTTGGTGCCGTGAGACAAATCTCTCTGAAGAGGATTGAGGACGACGTAGAATAAGATTTAACAAACAGGTTGCAATATTGTATTACTTATATCGTAGGAATACTAACGTATTGTCCACATGTATTGTCCAGACGATTGAATTAATTTACCAACGTGTAAACTAGCTTGTGTAGAAGGATTCAATAGTCATATCAGGCATCTACTTGAATATGTATGCCTATAACCTATAAAAATTTCAAATCGATTCCTATATGCAAACTAGGCTACATCACCTAAATTTGCAATAAACCTGCAACAGGTGAACGCTTTGCGTTAATTAGTTGTGAATATGGACTAACTCGACATCAAAGTTTGAACATTTTCTTAATAGTCAACTAACAATATTCAGTTTTGCGCTTATGTTTTCATGGTATGATTTCGCTAGTTGATGTAAGAACGTCTTAAGCCCAAAGCAGCTACATGAAAATCATCATTTGTGATATTAAAAATAGAAGAAGAATAAAGACAATATAATAACAAGGATCTGTACCAGACTGCACCAGAAATATATTTATGAAATACAAAGGCACTACATTTGAAACATGGAATGATGAATTTAAAGGTAATATATTGTTAGCAATGTCGTTATACACTATATGATTTATAACCGAGTACTTAGCCAAGACTCATGTATATAATTATATTAAATATTTCAATTTATATTACTTCGTCTACAAGCAATTGTGTAAAAGAAACTGTTAGACTTTTAGATAATTAATTTAGCTATTCATATCTTCAGCAGTCCTGGCTAATTCTATTTCTGCGTTGGTTTTGTTTGTTAGCCTTGAGTAGCGACTCACCATTGGGCGTGGTGGTGCTATGTAAAGCGCTTTACGCCCTCTACACGGATGAACTACATAACCGATATCGTAGACGAGGATTAGGATATTCTTTAACTGATGAAGAAAAGAACTTGCTTAACATTTCCCGTTTGTCGCTGAATGAGGTAGGTTTCTTTCAATAAACAAAAATATTACATCAAGCAGATATAGAATCAAACTATAAGACTTTTATTGACTTTACCAAACTTGATATTTTTAAAATCTAATTATTAGTAGATATTTGTCGAAACGTAAAGAAGCGTATACCTGCAGTATTTCTTTTATATATTAAGATTGTCGTTTTAGCTTTCCTTTATCCATATGAAAATGTGCAAAGCATAATGATTAAGTAACTTCCATTTGTTTTGTTTCTTTATCATCAGGAATCGATAGTGCACATAGTACAACTGTCTGATTCAATGGTGAGATGAATGGACTAGTGAAATAACAGTGGAGAAGCAAGCGGTATACTCTGAAAACGAAACATGAAATATTATCTTTATCATGAAACCTCTTTCATATATGATTAAAATAGCTAAACGTCTTTACATGTCCTCGTTATTCTGGAAAACTGTCATTGGTAGTTTGTCGCCAATGATGAATGAAGGTGAAGAACCACCATGGACACTTTAAACAGAACTTTACCGTGTTTTAATATTACTGATTGACTAGAGAGTCCTTTGGTATAGCATCGTGCATAGACATTTTTAAGTGATCATGGCTAATCGTTGAAGCAACATGGGATATATTTTGGCGATGGAGGTGCTTATAAACACTTGTGCTACATTAAGAACGAATGTAGCATTACATGGTATGGCGTGAAGAGGTTGGGTGAGGGATGACAGGGGTCAAGAGAATTGAACTCTTAGTATTTATCGGGAGAAACAGATTATTACGTAATATGAAATCAGTATGTCCATTTTCATTGACAGAAAATGCCGCTGAATCGATGCAAAGGGCAGAGCTCAGACAGTTAGTAAATATTGAGCCTGAGAAGGCACACACTTCTAAGAGTTCCTTCCGGATATTGGAAAGTCTTTGGCAAATAACTTATCATTATAAGTGATTAGAATCTACTCTTTCCCATTTAGCACAATTAGTTATGCTCGGTTAATTTTATATTTCAAGCGGTTTAGAAGCACGAGGTCATTTCGTTACTTAAAATTTTCGTCAAGGGTCTGTCCAACGCGCATCTATGGTGAATAGCTCTGTTGAAAAAAAAACATAACTTAAGTTTATATTTCACACTGAACAGTTGGTGCTTCCTCTGTTTGAAAATTATTAATGCGATGTCGCAATAATACTCTAGGCCCTAGCAACTGAGATATCGCAAACATATTGTTGATTCGTGTGATGTGCAGGAGCAGTGAAGCTGGGTGGGGGGGGGGGGGGGTCACGTGGCTTTTCATGTCGCAACGGTCTGTGACGCTCGAGAGTTTCCTCGAGAGATAGATTCTTTGACTCGCGTCCTTGCTTTGGTAAGGTTTATTTCATTTGGGTTAAACGTGGCCAACCTTCGACTCAATTTAATGATAACAATTATGTTCAGAAGAAGTAAGGCACATAACGGTAGAATTGTTTAAACGTCATTGATGCTGCAATACTTAAAGTACAGAAAGTTTCAGAATAACCCTTGAGTAGTTGAGTAAACAGTAAGCCGTCTTTTAATTAGTAATATTTAATTAACGGCCCAGAGAAGTCGTCAAGGTTTTCTGAAGTACGCCTCATCGTTTTCTTCGAAATGTTAAATAATAGAAGCCGACTAATGAAAGTATTTTCAACATTTCAATATCGGTAGAAATTGATTTATTTGATGTCAATTGATACCGTGGAAGCTCGCATTTAATTGAAGTATAAATAGGTCAAACTAATTAACGGCATCCGTTTGGCACACAACTGTAAATAGTCTTGTGGCAATGTAACTGGCTGCCTAGGAAAGCCTTGAAGGTAAAATATTGCAACACGGTTAATCGAACCATCTGACATTATGTCAAAAATAGGAGACCTAGTTCACATCACGATCATCTGAAATCGTACTTGCTTTTCGATATAATCACATTTATGACTCGATTGTGTCATGGAAGAAAATTACATGGTTAACCAGAGACACATTGTCTTAAAACAAATGTTATGTAGAAAATACGGTATAATTCCCTCCTTGGGAAAGCATAACACGATCGCCTAAACTGAAAGGAAAATAAACCGCCAAAGGCAAGGGCGGCGGAAGCACTTTTAATCTGGGGGGGGGGGGGGCACCGACATCAAAGGGCACTTTGCAGAAATTCGATTGGAATGATGTAGCTTGATATTTAGTACCCTTTATAACTCTTATTGGCCCTTGGCCAAAGGATACCCAACACAGCACACAGCTTGATATGCTTTACTAAAAATCAAAGTGGACCTTTGCATTGAATGTTTTATAAAAATGGGTACGTAAATGCAAAATGCTGCAATATTTTGTCATCCATATCAACTTGTTTTGTGACTTTCGAGTTATACGTAGTGTTAAAGTCACCCACAGCAAGAAAGATAAATTTCTACCCAGGGATATGTAGAACTATAGAAAATTAAAGAGGATACGTAAGAACCTGTCATATCAGCCGATACTCATAGCAAGTATACGGTAACTGGCGCCACCTGCATCGGGTGGTCGTATCTCAACCGCATCCGTGTTGCTTCTTCATTTCTTTGAGTGAGAAACTTCAACTTTACACTTTGCTGTTGGTAATGGTAGCCGACCGGACTATATGGGCCCTGGAATATTTTGTCTGCATTATTATCATGCAATATATGCATTCCGTGACCGATTAGGGGGAAAACATTCGACTAAACACTGAAACCCTATCTTTTTATGATTGTTTTCTTGGGAAGGGGAGGATTGTAGACCCCCTGCAGGTCCTCTCCTGGTTTCGCAGTGCCTGTCTGAAAATTTAAAGTTACATTTGTCAGAATTCCCACTGCGACTTTGCAACCAAGTGAATTAAATCATTTGTATCTTTTTCAATTTAATTTCCAACGTCCGTTTAACACACAACATTACACAAAACAATACAAGATGGAGATTGGTCAAACTACGACACTATTACAGTTTATTGCATGTAAACGTCGATTAGTGAGTAATGAAAATTCCATTTTTCATCACATATTTGGCTATAAATGGTCACAATTAGCTAGATGTACAACTCTCTGTTACATTCTCGACGGTTGAACCTTTCGAAGTGCCGCCCAGGAGCTCACAACAGTTAAAAAAGCCTTGCGATGGTTTCACCATTGAATTTCACAACCATTGTGCTGTGTTGTGTCCAAATGAGGGTGATACCAGACCAGTTCTAATGACGAATATGTTATTACATAATCCTTGATATAGCTTTAATATACCCATTTAATAATAAATTAAAAAAATTGTAATGACAAAGTTAAGAGATCATTTACATACCACTTACTCTACAGTATATATACCAGTGTCGTGTATGGGGAGCCTTATATAACATTAATGGGTTGTTATATGAAAGTCACAAGTAAAAAGGCGAGAGGAAAGTCTCCAACGGAGCTATTTAGTTTGATAACTTACAGTGAGTGTATGAATGAAAAAACCTTCTATTACCACATTGCGTCTTACTTTTTATAGAAAATGAGAATGTTTATGGTTTACGTTTACGGACTAACTGTTGTTGAGATGCAGCATGTTACTTTAAGAGGTTGCCACGTTAATTGCTGGTATGTACGTTTTAAGTGATCATGTATTATAATGCTAATTTGGACGCGTAGAGCACAATCAGTGCAGTTTCAAGTTACGGTCGAGTAACCTTAGAGAATGTTATAAATTAGTTTCCAAGGAGTGGCTCGCGCTCTTCTCTCCGAGTCGCACCAGCCTTTCACGCCACGTTCAAATAACTATGAGGTCTTAGTTAACGTTAAAGTTCCGGTACGTAATGTAGTTTTTCACCAAGAGACACTGATTAGATTCATTTTTATAGGCAATACCTCTCATATCTACTTTATTGTGTTCGTCTCCCAAGTACATAATATCTGAACTTCGTAACACTGTATGTGTCCGAGGTTCAACTGTTTACAGAAGAGAGAGAGAGAGAGAGAGAGCAGACCTGCTCGAAGTGTCTGCGCCTTTCGATTTAAGTGATTACAAAATATTCTGATAAAAGATAATGTTTCATGTTTAGGTTGCCAAATGAACGTGGCATTGCGGATGAATGGTTTCTGTAAAGGAAAACATTGAAGAATTTACTGATTATGCTATCATATGAATTAAACTCGTGTTGAATATATCTAATCGTTGGCTTACATAGCACTAAGGTATAACGATCATTAACTATTTACTCAAATGTGGGACATGGTTATAAGACACATTTTATATTAATTCAAATTAACTATTCCACTTAACTAGACTTAACATCCCGAGACTTGAGTAGTTTGAGGAAAACAGGCTACAAGCAAAATATCCAGAAAACAGTGTAAATGGTATTTCTCTGCGAACGCTAAACTTTCCATTAAGCAAATGGAGATGTGCATTATTCATATGAAAAATGAACGAAACATTTTATGTGGTACAGTTAACTTCCCTAAAGTCTGACATGGTAAATATTTCATTTAAAAGGGCTTCTTATATAGCAACCCCATTCACCCCCCCCCCCCCCCCCGCAAAAAGAGGAGAAATATTCCATTTACAATAGTATTCACCGAAACTTTCGAAACATTTATTACTTTGATAGAACGTATACAATGTGGTTCTGCATAAAATTAACACATTAATTAACGTGGCTGAGGTGACTTCGGACTAAAAGAATGAAAACTAACTTGCATCATAATATTACGTTTCACAATTTCGATTCATCGGGAGTTTTAAAACCTTTGACAGACTTTCACTTTCTCCATGCAATCGGCAGTATAACTTTGATCATCGCATTGCGAAAGTTTGGGTTAATTACTGCGTAAATGACAGGATTAATAGCAGAATTCGAAAGAAACATACAAAATACGATATCCTTCAGAATTTGTGGGAAATAGAAAGAAAAGACTGCTTCCAATGCATTAACGATATCGAGTGGAACCCAACACAAAAGGTAAATTGAAACCAGTAACAACAAATTGAAGGAGACCTTGCGAAGTTTATATTCATTTCCACTTTTTCCTTCAAACCGTTTACTTATTATCTGCCGTCCTAATCCGGTCACATCCTCAAGAGGTGAATCACACGTATTTACAACAGACATTTGAGTCGTTGTCATGCTAACGGTTGTCTCATTTCTTGCACTGGAAATGGCGAATTCACCACCAGAACTGAAAACAGCCATACGTCGACTAAGTTGAATAATGAAGAGACAGTTCATTAGGACCAAGCTAGCCAATGGCACTAAAAAATTGACGACCGTTGCTGTAAAGAGATAAATTGACGTAGCAGTCGTAGCATCCAACGTTTGTTCGTAGCTAGTATGGAGAATTGCAATTACTATATACGTGATAACCCAAGCCAAGAAAGGGTATAAAGCCCCCACGATGCAAACGAAAACAATTTGTTTTAGGTTTCCTTTGTTGCTGGTCCTCGTTTTATATTTGATTGGATCACGAACCATTCGCAGACGATCAACAGTCATTAATAAAACACCACAGACTGATAGTATAATTGGTACACTCAGACACCACTGAAGTACAAGTAACGCTAGAATAGAAAATGCAGCACAGGATACAAATCTAGATGTGAAAGCGACGTACGCAAGAATCGAGACTCCTACTAGAAAATCTGCCACTGCCAGGTTGACAATAAACATATTAAAAGGAACTTTTCGGAGACTTCCATCCTTCATATACGATGCAATCGTCAATCCATTTCCGACGAAAGTAAAGATCATAAGAATAATCAGAACTACAATGTACGCAATTGAGCCTCGATCCTTACAAACATCGAATTGTTCGGTATCATTATTCCAGGATTCGTTAAACTGACGCATTTCTGTCAAATTCATGATTACAAAAAGGTATGTATTAGTCACTACCTTAAAATTGAATATTTTATTTTCACCGTTTTGGATATCTCTATTTTTAATCTTCTGATTAGAAAATACACGAACAGTTTCATCAAAAGCAGTGGTGGTATTAATGGAGATTTGTCACAGCCGCACATAAATATTAAATTGGTTATGAGTCAATTTCTGATTGGCCGACGAATGGCAGGCACCATTTTAAGTTCGTTTTGAATGGTAGACGTTCAGGTATAACAGCGTTGCTTATTCCTGTTTTTTTTAAATATATATGTTATTAATAATATTGTAAATTTTTTATACAAACCATGTCAGTCTAGACACTAAAATTATGCTATTTGAAGCACTGGAATACAGCTTGCAGCAAATCGTTTAGTGGGTTTAGAGTGTTATTTCGCTTATTATTTGGATATTTTAAAACCTCTTGAATTTTGTAATATATAACGTATGTTTAATATTTGTCATATGCATGCCCGATTGGCGGTCTATGTCCGAACATAGATTTTAAAGTTTCGATACGTATAACATTATTTCTTTGGTCAAGTATATTACTTTGTCGGAAGAAAAAAAGGTTTTGACATTGTTGAATTCAGGCCATTAATCATACTTGTGATAGTATATCTTACTTAGTCGTGTTAGAAATCTGCAGGTAGCCACATGGACTGCTCAACAACCATTGTTTGAAATATGGAACAAAAGCATTTTAAGAGTAATATGGCGCTACTTCGATCGATAAATCTGAAAGAGAAATACTTTTAATAGTATCGTGTCAGACCTTTCCTCAATAGCCGTCTGTATCATCTTTAAAGTTAAGTAAAAATAAAATAAATTAAAAAGGCAAAAAATGACAATGAAACAATGAGAAAGCAAATAGATAACTAAATGCAGGAAGCAATTAAGGCGGTGCATTTAATGGTAAATGGGTATTTATTTTCGTTTCAGTGATCAACTTATTTCTAGTTGACGTCACTCTGTTTGAAACATGAAATTAAGAACGTGTCTCCACCCAAAATGAAATCAAGGCTTTTACGCAAACAGTAAACACTTTAAATTTAACATATTACTTTTTCATGTACATACTGCTGTAAAATCTATTTATCTACAATATAACGACAACACAAAACAACCTACGTTAATTATACGTAGTTAAAAACGTTATGTTCAGGACCAATGTCGGGCTTTTTTTAGCGATTCAACATTGAGTTGTTGCAATATAATATTATACGCTTCTTAGACATTTCAAAACCCCACACAGTGTGTTGACGCGTGTACGTCTACGCGTGCACAAAGCCAATCCATAAACTTCTCGCTTTTACAAATTCATACAACCTGAACCTTAACAGTGACGTCATTTGATTTCTACACCCCCCCGTCGAAGACGTCTAGCCGATCTTCATGCAACATTTACCGATTTCCGGGGGAAAGGTTGTACCACTTATGCAACAACTATGTGTATAATCTGAAATAAAAAGTAAAATTATTTTTAGTAATATATCCTTATTGTCTTATTTAGAATTTTGTGAAATTTAAGTAGTATCCTTTCAATAACATTGCTGTCATGGCATGTTGTAAGAGAGTTATTTCCCCTCAGTTCTCAAGAGTTTACATAATTAGGTACCGTATTGCGCAGAAGCGTCGTGTTTCTGGAGCTTGTGCGCCGCTACTGTGACATCACAAGAGCAATTGCGTAATGAGGTATTGAATTAACATTAAGCATTATCTGATAAGAATAAAAGTGAGTTTTGTTTAGTCCTTTTGTTAGATTTTCATCTGGTGTATAGCATTTTGTAGGTACCTTTGACATTAAATATCTTTGTTCCGTACTTACGTGAAAGTTGTTACGCGATGTTTGCTTTACTTCGCCAACAAAGCTTCGAAAAGATATATTCAATTTTTCGAGTTCAATTTGATAATTCTTTTATTTTTTTGCTATTTTAAGGACTAACTTATGTAGTCTTTAACCGAAAATCCCAAAACATACGAATGTCAACGTTTCTCGTTTATAATCAAAGTAACACGGAAAGACTCAATTTTATGTTATGAACGATTGATGTTAATATTATCACTTGGGTCAGAACAAAACATCTTCGCATGGGGTGTAAGTGTAGTGGTTCAGTCGGCATTCCGTCTTGTTAAAGGATGTGTAACTAAATTCTGCTTATATGAGAATCGTTTTATAGTATTATTCGAAAATATGATAGTCAAATTAAGGGACAAGCCTTTACAATCTGAGCTTCTAAACGTGTAACAAATTTCTCGAGAAACAAAACTCGTTTAATTACTGTGCTGGACGCTGAAGCTGGGCATATCTTTGTTCGATTATGACACGTTCAAAATTCGAGAAAAAAAAAGTTGTGCAGTTTAATTAGTAAAGGAAAATTCCGTTCATGTTTTCTGGGCTCTAATTTCAATGCTCGAGTGATCATTAAGGGACTCGAGTTGAAGAATATCATCCACAAGCTATTAGACCGAAGGACTTATTATTAAAAAGAAGCAGAGAAATAAGAAATGACTCGTTAAATAAGGAGCATTGTTTTATATGATATATTGGAATACACGGCGCCCCTGGAAAAAGTTCAGAATGTAAGACACTGGAAGTATAACGCTAGATAAGTGTTAGTAGCAATTGATGGAATTTGAACCATATAAATCATGACTGTACAGGAACCGGATTAAGGAGCGGAGAACGGATTACATATGTTTTTAGAACTGGTAGTTGTTTAAGTGTCCCAAGTCTTTGTTTGAGGCCGGTGATGTGAGACTTAATATACGAAAGATCGAATCGATTTCTTTTCGTTTATAGATACATATGTACACACACACACATATATATGTATATATATATATATATATATATATATATATATATATATATACGGTCCCCATAGTCCCTTTAAATCTGAGTACTATAAGCACGTTAAACTTCCTCCCGGTGTCAAAATGAGTCGGACTAGTAAAGTTATGATTTATTTTTCCATGCAGGTAACAGCTAAGATCCTTCTTTTTATAAGGATATACCTACCTCCGTTTCCTCGGCATAATCTTATGGAGAGTTTAGGAGAGGGTCATATTGCAACAAAAACAAACAGTATAAAATGGAAGCAACGTCGAGAAGTAAATAGTATAAACGCGGAAGTAAAGCAACAATAACATACAACTGCCGTTTGTTATAATATGTATGAACATATTATGTCAAGCAAATACTTATAACGGTACATAATCATTAGTACAAAAGTAAACTGTTCATTATAATTTCAAAACCATACCCCTTCATAACTACTATGGTATTTCATAAGTACCATATAGCTATATTTACAGGTTTTAGGTCTCGCGAATTACAAGAAACCATCTATTACCTTCAAATAGATTTCGTAAACGAACATAAGAAATTGCACCCTTGTTTTGCATGGAATAATTATAATTCATGTTAATATTTCACCATTCAGCCTTCCACTGTCTTACAGGTATGAATATATATATATATATATATATATATATATATATAATATAAACAAAATTAGCCAATAAGATCAATTTTATATCAAGGTGTGCAGAATACATACACAAAAATTGTCTACATAATCTGCAAAGAGAATACAACGTTAAAATAGGAAAAAAATCTTGTGAAATGCACACGTTCCTGTGTAGAAGGCTCGGTAGATGATGAGTAACAGTAGATTTTACTTCTTCCAAAGGTCAGTTACCCCGTTCCATCCTTGGAAGCAGCGAACAACCGTATCACCAATGGATCACTTCTAATACCTGTACACGTCCGTGATCACATCGTCATCAGCACATAATCATATTGCACAATGCTATGGAATACAGAAAGATAAACATTTACTACAGACTTCAACCAAATGTATCGGTCACCCCATATATATATATATATATTTATATATATATATATATATATATATATATATATATATATATATATATATTATATACATACATATATATATATACATATATATATACGGCATTTATGTATTCGAATTATGGATGTAGTTGATTTCTTCCATTAAGTCAGAAATATTGAGCAACGCCTGCGAGAAATCTTCCATATCCTTTTTCAAGAGGTCATAAACAGCATGTCCCAGGAAGACAACATCAATGGCAATACCGACGACGCTTAAGATGACCCCTGCAGCTGAAACCCCTTGTGCGATCCGTAAGACATTTCCTCCGACACTTGATATATCATCGCTGATCTGCGAAGTATACATAGAAATGCATCGTTTAATTTACATTGGTTGAGACTGGGTTCTTATACATCCCATCAGGACCGAAGCATGTAGATTATTCGCCCAGATGGTTGTTTAAGTATAGTTGCTGTGTCTTTAGAACAGGGTTATAATACGAAACACTAATATTGGAGTATACATGCATTTTGGTAAATATGAAAACGTTGTGGCAAAATGATTCGTCTTCATAACGTAATTTGGATTTATTATCAGACTTGTTTTATGACAAGCATCATCACGTAATGATTTTGGTTACGTCACTCTTTAGAATGTTTGTTTCATGTTGTGCAAAACTCAACATGAATCAACAAAGTTTCGTTAAAATGTTACAACGTGAATTCTGCATGAATGACTGGGAAGGGTCATATTTGACACTTTTAAGTACGGTACTCATCTAGGAGTATCACTATACAAGTCAAATCAATTTCATTTAACCTATGCAAGGATGACATTGAAGAATACAAAAACGTGTAATACCTGCTGAGGTGCACAAATATCATCATTTTATATACGATATATCACTGATCATCATTGATAAAACCGTTCTACCGATCTTTTGACATAATAATTATGATTTCACAGAAGAAACCGAACCATTATAATTGGTCGATGTGCTAAAGATGCTTGCGATAGATTAATTTCTCAAATAAGCTGAGAAAACTTTGTGGCATGTCAGTGGTTGAATTTCCTTCAAAGAACAAGACTGACGAATTGAGCAAGTCTCTAAAATGACACAATGCTTCAATTTATAAAATTGATTACGTTTTTCTGTATATATTATACAATGATCATTTTCTGTGATATGAATCGCTTTGGCAAATCCTGTCACAGAAATAAGTTATATTTCTTAGCACGGAGCTAATACTGGCACTACTGACAACATTTTTCACATCCACAAAGAAAATATGAAGAAAATCAGTAAGGGAAAAGTTCGCGGACCCCCTTCCCAAACGAATGATATAAAACGTAAATTGCAAGCAAACCGAATGGACTTACGACGATGGCCTTCAATCCTATTCGAGCAACAGCAGAGCCAGCAGCACCTCCTCTTGCACAGATATTTCCTGCCGCATCCATGGTTGCCCTGGCCGGAAGGAATGTATTACTTGGTGAGGGGTTGCTGTTTTCCTTGTAATATTTCAAAACGAATCCTCCAAATGTGTTTTCGGTATCATCAAAAGTCTTCAAACTATTAACGGCTGAAATAAGTCCATCAAATGGCAATTCGCCAGCTTTATTGAATCGCTGCTCATACCACGATTCCTCATCGTCAGATTCAAGTATTTGTTCTCGGTAAGGCTTAACCAACTGGACCAGACAATGAGCTAGTTGTTCTGAAAACAACGACATTTCCTCAATCAATGTCGTAATTTCAATTCCATCCTCCTGCATAAACGTATGCTGACTACTCGCTACGTGGAGTTCTATGACTGACTCCATGTCTTCATTATCAAGTTCCATTTCAAGTAAATGTGAATCATTCTCCATTATATCTGTAACGATCTGCTGAGCAAGTTGTACATTTACTACACATAAGGCTAATCTTTTTTGGAACACCACGAAAGTGTTCAAGGCCGGTTTTATTGCGTTTTTTCGCTTTTTATCATTGAAAAATTTGTTCAGACTGAATCCCATGCTTACACCACCTCCAACTAACCCTACTACTGCCCCAGAGACTAGAAGACTTGTACTAACTGCGAAAGTAAATGGAATCAAAATGGCGCCTGCAATAGCAATGGCACCTCCAGCAATACTTGTAACTGACCCACCGATTACACCAAAATTCTTCTTTCGTCGATTCTTTTCTACTTCTTTTGCAACAGTTCGCAACATTTCAATCACTGTTGTAGGGAAGACTTCGGCATTTTGCACTTTTTCCAAAGAGAAATTCTACAGGAAAAAAAGGAAAAAGGACGTAGTGCCGATCATACGATTGGTTAATTGCAATATTACGAAATTCAAAACGAGTACACAAGTAGCCAATTCCTGATGGAATTTCCTGATGCTAAAACCAAAAGTATGTGACAGCAACCAGATTTCGTATTTTCGTATTGCATTCCTCCAATCTATAAATTACATTGACTACTCCCTGTATTATAACACATGTTGAATATCTTAACACGTGTTAGACTTTCAGCAGGACAGGGTACTAAAGTTTCATTATGGCCGTTATTTTTCTGAGAGTTTTCGGCTAGATGCACATGATAACTTTACTGCAATTTCAAGTTTGTCCACGTAAAGCTTATTTGCGAATGGGGCAATTCAGAATTTCATGCTTTTAACTCTGCTCCGCTGTAATGAACTTTGAACCGATCAATAACCGGAACGTTATGTGATGTTATGACATTACTGTAATATTCTCGTATGAAATATATTTAATTTAATAAGCGATAAGCTCCTTTAAGTCCCTTAAGGCTACCTTTGTGACATTCCCCAGATGGTAATGCATATTGCATACCTGCAAGAGTTGTATACTTGTCTGTTGTCTCACATGACATTTTAAAGTATATGTTAAGAAATTGATCATCATCTTAACTTAAAGTTTCTAGTACAATACAATTTCAAATGGCATATGACCTGAACTAACTATCATTGGGATTCAGATGAATGATTTAGATTATTATTAGTATTAGAGTCAGTCAATTTTCCTTTCTTCAGATATCGAGGTTATAAGTAGAGCTTTACCCATATGCTCATATACACATGCACAAAAGCCTCATATACACCCCCCCCCCCCCAAAAAAAAAAAAAAAAAAAAAAAAAAAAGTCATCACTGAATGAGAAAGTAACATTTGTAAGTTTGAAAACAAGTTTAATAGGTGACCTTATCTTCCTATCATCACATAATTAAAATCAGAAAAGATTGGCGTTGGAAAAGGTTGATCGATTGCCCCTCCCCGCCCTCCCCACCCTCCCCAGCCTCCCCACTCTCCCCACCCTCCCCACCCTACCCACCCTGTCCACGGTATAACAACTCTCTTATTAGTCAGTTATCATTTCCACATAGACTTGTATTGTGGTAGTTTTCATCAGTTGAAATCTCTATCAACTATTCGACCTATAGAGCCACAAATAATGCTCATGCACATTTCCTGATATTTTTTATTACCTCCAGAGGTTTACATATTACATATGAAGTATCATTAGTCCGTATCTCATTACTATTAAGTTGACGGATAAATGATCGTTCATGCAAAACATACCAATAATCGGTTTGCCATCTCTTCGCACAGCAGGAAGGCTTCGCCGACTGTCATAGCCTTCGACAATGAAGTATCACGTTCTTCGATGCAGTATCTCATCTTAAATGTTGTCCAGAGCTTACGCACCTTCAAAATTTTAAAGAGAAAGGGAACACATTTACTGAGATCGTTTGCTTACAAGATGACGAATACTTGAGAACAATGTGAAATATATTATTTAAATTTCCCGACTACTGTGCATCTCATGCAGTGGCGTAGGAAGGTACTTTTGAGTGGGGGGGCTGAAGACTGATGGCCGGCCTGGGGGAGGGGTCTAAGGTAGCCTCAGATGCAATTTGGTGCAATATAGCACACTTCAACACCCACTCCATTTTGTAAACTTAATTTTGTATTTCACCAGGCCTTAGATGCAATTTGGTGCTCCAAATGAGATTTTTTTTCTCATTTGGAAATGAAAAAGGGGTTTTCTGACTTGCGGAGCGGGGGGGCGGAATGATACTTCCGCCCCTCCACATTTTTCACTGGGGGGCTGGCGCCCCCAGCCCCCCGGTTCCTACGCCCTTGATCTCATGTGAACATACACATGAGTCAGGGTACGTTCTTGCATGAGCGGAGGCTTCGAGAGTCAGGTCGAGCCCGATTGGCAATTTTGTCACTTCCTCCTCCCCCCCCATCCTTTTGTCACTTCCTCCCCCCATATTTTCCCGGTAGTCAGATTAACCCACGGTCCAGGGCGGTCTCCCCCTACTACCAACCCTTGCTTTGTTCAGGTCCAACACCGAGAATGCCAATTAGCTCATCACTGAACAACGGTGTCGTGTTGGGGACTTTGAGGACGATGCCAATTGGTTCTACGTAGGCACAGCTGAATTTAGAATCGGGGCATTGAATTGACAGGGGCCGAGCCTGGTGAATAAGTGCAGTCTCTCAAGAATATCGAACTGAAGATCATTGTAGAGTTATAAAGGGAACCAAAACTTTTCATTAGTCAAACTTGCCCCCGGCCTTGTGTCTCGATCAGGCTCCCAACATGGAAGTGTACTGCTGTCATACATATTTAAACGTATACAGTTACATCAGCGAAGATGTGCTACGAATAACATAAAATTTATTAGACGTTCTAATTGTTATACATTAACTACTATCAGGGCGGATTGAGGGCAACTGATACCCTAAGCACAGCCCAACAATGGTGCCCTCTTGGACCCTCCATTGCTTAACTATCAAGACATTAAGACTCAATCATAAGTTCTGAAAGTGAAATCAAAGTTTGAGCATTTATAAGGGCATGGCTAGGGGGAAATCTATGTGGTGCCCCTTTGCCTTTGTGCGCTAAGAAGGTGCTTATTTTGCCTACTGATTAATCCAGGGCTGGCTACTAACCCTTACCATCAGAGAATACCACTAATGTCTCGATACGTGTCTGATGCACTGCTATGCAACCAACCGTATTCGTTTTCAAATATAGCAATTAGTACTCCAATCGGAATTTTAATGGTATGCCCCTCATTCCGTATCAAAATCAGGTGCATGCTTGCATAAACCGTGATGCGTGTATCGTATCATATACGGTAATTTTCTCTATGAAGCTTTAAGATCGCGAAGTTACTGTACTGTTTAAGAACAGACACAAAGGACACACGCAGCCTGGGCTAGAGAATCAAAACCAGGCAATAGAAAAAAACCTTAGGGCAATACTAGTCTTTTTGAAGGTTAATGGAGGTTGGTGAACGATCTGCTGTATACTGTACATATGACAAAGCTACAAAGCTATTGTTGCATTGAGTACATTCCGATTATGGTAAACAAGCCTCAATAGTTCATTGTCAATACAAGTGCACACTAGGCCGAATAATACAGTAAAGAATGTCGGTTTCATCGTGTTGAGATTTAAGCTTTCACTTACCAAGAGAATGATATACAGTTACGCTTGTTTATTCTTCTACAGTTTGTTCAGCGAGCTGCCACAGATCCCTGGTTTGTTTCACCGGCACCACCGACAAGCTCACCATAGAAACAATGATGTGGACACCGCATATTGTAAGTCACGTTTTACACATATATGTGTATGCACATCCACTTTATTATATAATTACTTGAAATTAACTATATAAACATTCATAGCACACAGTGCCGATATCGCGTCGACAGTCAGTATCCAAGCCTTTCCATGAATCTAGACGTAATGTTGACTATTCCAGCAAAGAAAGATACACAGCTATATAACACACACTATATGACGCACGAGAAATGTGAAAAACACAACCGTGCATGGGTTTACAGACGCGGCTGTTCATATTGCTTGTTGTCAATACAGTCACACGCATGGAAAGGACTGCAGTGTGTGTTCGTTCCGTGAATGTTTTCAACTGAGCATATGTACCGTAGGTTTGTTGTTGACGTATATAGGCCTACAGTGCTTGTCCACGTATTATGTGTGTTGAGTCTACCCGTAACAGTTGTGTATTTACTATGTCAAGTTTATGTAACCGAAGGTCAACAAGGAAAGGTATATCAATTTTGGTTCGCTGGAACATTTGTAGTCGGGTTGGAGTATATAGGCATATGTCTGTGTGCGTCTGTGACACTTGATTGGGTCCGCAATACCTCCACAACGGACTGGGAATATTCATATGTCTACTTGCTGCGTACATGCACTGTAGTGAGAAGGTGCCCTCTATTGTTGCTGGCGCTGACCTAATGAATATTAATGACGGTATTGGGTCAAACTTATAATTCTTTACATTACAATATCTCCGCAACCTTAAGTCGGATTGTAGCCAAACTTGGTTAACAGTTAACCAGGCGCGTATCCAGGATTTTCTAACCCGGGGGGCGCGAATTACTATCTAAGCGGAGCGCCACCATCGGTTGGCGCGGAGCGTACAAGAAAATTTCTGGTTTTGATACCCCCCAGATCACCGGAAATGGCACTTCTCGGGCTTGAAATGACCAACCAGATGTACACTCTTGCCTGAGCACCGCAGTATTTCCCAAAAGTTTTTTTTTCCATCCATAACCTTTTTGAAGGTTATTTTTTTGTTTTTGTTTTTTGTCACCAGTCACACATCATTTTCGACCTCATTGCATGTCCTATGGATCATTGCGTTTGTAGGTGATTCTACGTCACGGCCCACAATATCCGAAAGCCCCACTTTTCAAGGTTTTAAGCCCTTTATTTGTTGAGAATTTGAAAATTCACATTTCTCGTGAATAAAATCACTTCAGAACATACCCATAATGTTGCACAAAATTCAATCTATGAACCATCAATATAGAAAAACCTCCTTGAACCCCTAACAGACAGGTCAAAATTGCACGAGTAGAGGAAAGTACAATGAAGAATGTTGGTCAGGAAATTTTCGAAAATTCAGACACAGTTAATTTATTGGTGTACAAATATTAAAACCTCTTATTATGGCTATTATAAAACTGCGTTGAAGGAAATGAAAAATACCAGATATTTCCGATACCAGGTATATCGAAACCGAACACTACACACATAGGCGTAGGTCCCGTAGGAGGCGGGGGCTGCAGCCCCCCCCCCGCAACCAAATTTCCCCATTTTTTTTTCTGGCACCTACTGAAAGAAAAATACATAGCAATAAATAGCTTAAAAATGATCTCCTTGGTAATTAAAATAAAGTTCTAAGCTTGGCCGATATTACTATTGTAAAAGAGAGTTTTGACATAAATGGATCTGTATGCTTTTTCTCCATCTACATAAGACATTTCGTTGTTTACATTAGCATCCGGCGGTATACTGTGCAACTTTCACGGACCGTACGGTAAACGACGGCATGCGATGTAATGACCGATGCTTGCTTATATGATATTGGCATCGATATGTTGAACGCGCGAAAAGCGCGCGAAAAAATTTGGTTTTTTTTCGGGCAAGTCATTACAGCCCCTAAATCCAATTGGGCTCCTACGCCTTTGACTACACACATAGACAGTTTTTGGGGCTGTTCATCCTGGAACATGCATTTCAATGCTCACTGATATGATGTTATATCTGCTCTTTGCTTTACAAATTCGAAAAGGCGTGTAGCGAGTAATTGCCAAGGGAGGGGCAAAGCCTGTAGGCAAACTATCTAAGAGAAGCGCCACCATGAGTTGGCGCGAAGCGTACAATAAAATTTTTGGCCGAAAATGCCTCCCAGATCGCTGGAAATGACACTTAAAAGGCCTTGTAAGTTGCATCTAAGCATTGTCTATTTTGAAATTACTAGCGATGTCATAAAGAAAATTTGCTCGGGGGGGGGGGGGGCGGTCGCCCCTTCCCGAAATGCGTCATGTTCCCCGACGACTCGGTCGAGTTCAAGACCAGCCACAGTTGGTTCCATATAGCACAATTGTACAATTGTTTAAGGCGTCCATACACACACACGCGTTATGATAGACCATATATAGTATTTATATAGATACATTAGTGAGAGAGGAAAAATAGAAACGTCAAAAATGGAGTTGTCGGTGAAAGGGGTAGGGTGAGGCGCACACCCCCTCCGTAATCCTTGATCTGTCACTGGCTACCCTGTGTATATAGTAGGGATCAGCGCTTTAACTATGACTGTTCCTCTTTCTCTTCCCGAGGTCATGGCTATCTTCTACTCCCCCCCCCCCCTTTTTCTCTTTTTTTTTTCGTTTTCTTTTCCCTTCCTTCCTCTCCTCCTTTTCATTTTTCCCCCCTCCTTTCCCTTTTTTCTTCTCTTTTTTTCTCTCCTCTTTTCCTTACCCGGGGGGCGCGCGCCCCCAACGCCCCCCCTGGATACGCACCTGTTAACGGTTAACAGCTAGTACACCATGTAGGCCTAAGTATGTTTTAGGCAATGGGTGAGAGCTGTACAACCTTCCCATTTGTGTGAAGTTGATACTACATGTAAATATATATATATATATATATATATATATATATATATATATATATATATATATATATTTATAGGAATAACGGAAAAACTGTTAAACAACTATGCTGCATTTAGAGAAAGGCTGGATCTCGAGTGAGATACAATAATTGAATTAGGTAAGTGATTGGAAGTAAAACAGCCAATGTTTGGTTTTTGCAGAGCTTTCGAGCAAAACTAGCTCTTCTTCAGTGCATGATCACCGAAAGTGACAAGGAAATGCCCATCCTTACATATGAAGTGATACCTATCATTTTCCTGTAGGTTTCAACTGGTCAAATCATGAGCTCACCTAGGTCAATGAGGGGATGGGCATATTGGGGGTCTACTGGCAGGGGTACCCCACCAGTAAAAATTACTGGCAATGCCCATCCCTTGTATCTGAAGTCCTAACCAACATTTTCCAGTAGGTTTCAAGTGGTTACCTCATGAGCTGACCTAGGTCAGCCGTGAGGGGTCAATTATAGATCACTGGCAGGGGTACCCCACCACCAATAATTACTGGCGATGGCCATTTGTTGCTCTTGGGGCCATACCTGACACATTGTTCTTACTTTGATGTGCCAGTGGTTACCATGAAAGCTGCTCTAGGTTAGCTATTAGGTGACTTTAAAATTGCTCTCCCAGCCACATCCACCACAGTCGGTTTGCCAGTCGTCAGGTTTCATATACAGGAATGCATTGTGAACATTGTGATGTACCAGGCAATTGGTTACCTTCCCAGCTAACCAAGCCCTCTGGACTCCCGCTCTACAGATCAGTGAAAATTTGACCAAACTTATGAAGCTTGCACGTAAATGATATACTAGACTGTTTTTTTTTTAAAACAGGTTATGAAAAGTATCTTAAATATCATTAAACAGTTGGGTACAATAGTTAAACTCACTCTTCCATCTTTTTTCTCTATGGTACTTGTTCCTTTGCTTTTTGGACTCTTGGATAAACTCTTTTGTTCTGCGAAGGGTACCAATATATCATCTTAAAACATGTCTTTAAGCTATATATAACACAGTTCTCCTCTTCTGTTGTTGCCTCCACACTGGTGTCGTACATCACAGGAAAGCTCACCCTTGACTTAGATATTTGGCTTTTCAATTCCTGCTGGAAAAAAGAAACAGCAAAGTATTCATCATTTGAAAAAAAAAAAAATAAAGTTGTCACCACAAAGTTATGTGAGATTTGCTTCCACTATAGTCTCAAAAACAATCCCAAAGTTTGAAGCAGACTGTATAAAGCTGAAAATTTGAACGAGAGTGTCATCACCATTGCAACCAGAATCAAATGCCCAGAATACAGAGATAATAAAACATGGGCTAAATCTTTGTTTGTTTTTATGATCTTTAAAAATATAAAATTTTAGAAACAGAAATGCACTGAGCCAACTTATTTATAGGCCTAATCGTTTTTAGTTGTTATTTTGCT